>NC_067406.1:34592443-34893341 GCF_009764475.1 Pristis pectinata | reverse complement strand
TACAGAACAAATTGGAAAATGTTCAACTTGCACCCCAAACTCAGCAGTCAAGCTGCAATGCACAAACACTCCTCAACTCATCCACTGAAACATACAAGAGAAAGGGCCTTACACTCAACATTTGCAAAACACTAGAACAATAAATGTCCGAGAAGAGACTTTGGTAAATGTGGACTACTTTCCATACTTCAGAAGCCAACTCTCTGTGAAGTCAGACATAGTGATGAAATTCACCATCATCTTCATTGCCTTTACGGTGCAGAAGATCAAAACTCATGGTCTACGAGGCAACAGTGGTCCCTGCACTCCTGTATGTTTCTGGGAATTGGACTATCACAGTAAGCGCCTCAAAGCAGTGGAAAAATGCCATCAATACTGGCTCCACAAAATCCTTCAAATCCACTTGAAGGATGAATGACTCAACAGTGTCCTCCCCACAGCCAACTTTCCAGAATCAAGGCTCTAATTACCCAATTCCATTGGGCAGGCCATGTAATTCATGTGCCCAATATCTTACTCCCAAAATAGACATTCTGTCCCAAGCTCTGTTATGTGAAGGGGTTACAAGACAGACAGTGGAAAGCATTTAAAGATGTTCTCATAGACTCATTGAGGAAAAGTAACATGCCACTGATTCCTGGGAATCCCTGTCCCATGACTGCTGTGGAGAAGCAGCATTTGGGTACGCCAGGAGCACACAGAAGCTCAGGGCAAATGGGGGAAGGAAAGCACCACCTCATAAACTACCTACCCCCCTGCCCCATCTGTGGGGAAATTTGGGCATTTTGGGGTAGAATTTTTAATTTTTACATTGACAAGCTTATCATGTCAATCCAGGCCCGAAATTATTTCCGACTCTGTCACCCCACAATCTGTAATCTTTAACTGTATCCTGAGTCCTTCCATTATATTTAAGATTATGCACTGTTTTATATGGATTATACATAGTGAACTATGTTCCTAGATATTCAGAAAGTTTTGTGTGTGCTAATAACAGCACTGGTGCTGTCCAGGAAACTCACTGGGGCCCCATTTCCCACCTCCCTTGAATCTCACCGGGGCCCCATTTCCCACACTTCCTCCAAACATCAGGTTCACTAGAAAATTTATATACTAATGTGTAATGTCTAAATATAAAAGTGAATTCAAGTGTTTTGGGAGTAGCATCCAATGGCATCTAGTAGTCTGAAAAATCTGCAGTCCGACACCACCAATGTCCTGAGCATGCCGTATTATGGGAGTTTTACTGTATCTTGATGACTGGAATTATAATCACTGATACAAAAATTGTAATTAGATAAATCTGAGGTAAAACTTGGATGTTCTAAACAAGGTGTAATTACAAGTGAGCAGTACAAAAATGTCCTTCCTCTCCTAGAAAATCATAATACCCACTTTGGCAGTTTTACGAAAATTGCATAATTCACCTTAATGTAAATCTTGTAGCATTTTCTTAACTAAGTAAAAGTCATCATTAAAGTGTCATTCTCTGCTTGATTCTCACACTAGTAATTTTGCAATAGCAGTGGTGGCAATGCCCAACTGAATCCATTTACCGCATTTGGGAAAAAAAATCATTTCTTTTTGGCCTTTCACATGTCCTGAAGCAGTTCTTTCAATGAAGTACTTTTGAAGTGTGGTCCCTGCTGCATTGTGGCAAGTAGAGCCATGCTTTAACATCTCATCTGAAAAATGACATCCACTGAGGGAGCAACATCAAAGCGGCAGACTAGATTTCATGCTGAGTTCCCCGGCACCAAATTGGCACAATATTCTGTCTCAAAGGTGAATGTGCTACCAATATGTCAGGAAGGACAAATTACATGGAATGCACTCAGTTTATATTTCAGCAAGAATTCCTCCAAGTAAAAGGCAAGCTGCTTGGCTGGCAATGAGAGGGACCTTCCCTATTAGTTCCTTCATACATCGTTGGTGTCTCACCAGCAGTACATACTGCCTCCAGGATGGCTGCAATCAAGATGGGATGACTGCCCACCTCTTTGTGGACTGTGGATTTGCAGAGATGGTCTGGAACAGGATGCAAGGGTCCTTATCGAGGTTCATCCCAAGCAGCTGCACAACAGAGTACTCTCCTATTCACAGGGACGCAAACCGAGAGAAACATCAAGTGCTGCTGGAAGGTCATCACATCGGTGAAAGACAAACTTCGGTTTGCCTAAAACTTGTTGGTCTTCCAGTACAACAAGATGTCCATAAGAGAATGCTGCTGCCTGGCTCATGCTAAGGGATGCACTGAAACGTGTATTGCCTAAGAGGCCACATTAGTAGCAATGGTGTCTCATAAAAGCCATGTACTGTTTTTGTATTTCTTGCATATATATTTTTATGGATAAAGTTTATTTTTGAAATAAAATAGTCAAGCAATAGGAATATAATTTGCTGCTTCCAGTCTGCTTTTGTGTAGCTGGTTAACATTCTTAATTTCCGGTTTCTGAACCTTCTGAAATAGTTGTAGAAGATCACTACAGGGCTATGGCCCAAGGTGAGGAGCTGTACTACTGGCCTATACAGGTGGGCTACACGCAGAGACAATGATCCCAGCAAACCACCTCACTGAATCAGTCTATTTATCTTACAGCACTGTCATTGAAGTAGCAGCTGCTCCTAGTGTAATGACAGAAGGGAAAGAAGAACTTGCTTTTATGCATCATGTCCTCAGGACATGTGAAAGGGCCTTACATGCAACCAACTCCTTTTGAAGTCCTATTCTTAGTTAGTAAAAGGCCTGCTGGTGACAGAGCAAGATGCCACTCTGAAATTCTACCAGGTATTCACAGCAGGCACCCTAACCTTGATACTTAGATGACCCAGCGTACCTCTTCTACTAAGCCTTTAGCCCTAAAATCTTCTCATGTGATCCACAGTCAATTTGTTTTTTTTGTTTGATACTGCCGCTGGTGAAGTGCCCTGGGACAGTTTTTCTGTAAAAAGGGTGCTGTATTTATTAGTTTCCAGGACGTGGATGTCATTGGTAAGGTCAGTACTTGTTCTCCATTCCTGAACTTGTTGTGAGTTAGGATCACAAAGGGAGACCAGTGGGATGGGTGGGTGAGGGGAGAGGGTGTGTCCGGAAAAGAAGTCCCAGCCCTTACAATCAACCTGCAAAGTACTAGATAAGATAAGATCTTTATTAGTCACATGTACATCGAAACACACAGTGAAATGCATCTTTTGCGTAGAATGTTCTGGGAGCAGCCCGCAAGTGTCACCACACTTCCGGTGCCAACGTAGCATGCCCACAACTTCCTAACCCATACATCTTTGAAATGTGGGAGGAAACTGGAGCACCCGAAGGAAACCCACGCAGACACAGGGAGAACATACAAACTCCTTACAGACAGTGACGGGAATTGAACCCGGGTCGCTGGCGCTGTAATAGCGTTACGTTAACCACTACAGCAATCAGAGGAAGCAATAACTTGGTACGTAATAGTAAAATATCAAAAAAGAAACTGGTTAAAGTGTTAATAATCTAAGTAAATAACCCCACTATATTCTTAAAATAAACAGTGGAAGGGTGGAAATATCAATTTTTAAAATTAGGGGAAAGAATTCCTGCTTTGGTCACATAAAGGAAGTTACTCCCAAAATGCCTTCAAAACTGAAGTTAGGTTACATTCTAATTAATTGTATGTGTTTACATAGGTCTGCTCAGGTATAATATTAAAACCTGACTCAAACCTGACCCAACCACAGTCAACCCAATCCCGATCTGACTCCGAGGACTTATAACTTTTTCCATACACGACCTGATCCAACCCAAGCTAGAGGTAGTCACAAAATAGTAGGGGGAGAAAAGCAGAAGAACATGCGGTAAATCATCCCAACCTGGATTATTCACTGAGTCAGGCTGGCACAGGACAAACTTACCCCTCCTGAAAGAGTATTTGAACCAAGCCCAACCTAACACATGTGGACAGCTTGTTGTAGTCATTGAGTCATAGAGTAATTCAACAGGCCCTTCGGCCCAATGAGTCCATGCCAACCAAGATTCCCATCTAAGCTTAGTGCCATTTAAGATATTTATTTATTTATTTATTAGTCACATGTACGTTGAAACACACAGTGAAATACATCTTTTTACGTTACTAAGAATGTGCTGGGGGCAGCCTGCAAGTGTTGCCACTCTTCCAGTGCCAACATAGCATGCCCACAGCTCCTAACCTGTACGTCTTTGGAATGTGGCAGGAAACCGGAGCGCCCGGAGGAAACCCACGCAGACACGGGGAGAACATATGAACTCCTTACAGGCAGCAGCGGGGACTGAACCCAGTTTGCTGGCGCTGTAATAGTATTACGCTAACCGCTATGCTACTATGTTTGGCCCATATCCCTCTAAACTTTTCCTATCCATGTACCTGTCCAAGTACCTTTTAAATGTTTATGTACCTGCCTGGTTGTGTTGGGCTCAGATCAGGTGATCGGGCTCTGCTGTATTATTACAAACATTAAATCTTGCACTAACCAGTATAATAGCATGTAATCATTATTTTTACTTTTCTTTTTATTAAAAAGCACTTGAAAATCTGTTTAAAAATAGTGACCTGATGTTAATACTGAGCTGAGTCTGGGTTCCCAACTGAAAATAAACATTGTTAATTTCTACATGTAACCTGATATAAAATCACAGAAAAGACTTAAAACACCTAAACTGAACTACTTAATCATAACACTGTTTTACCCCAGTTATTTTCATATTGATTGCGCTCCCCTATGAAATCTTCTTCATGACCACCAGTTTGGTGGGCATGGATAGATTCAGTGAAATGAATCTGATCACAGAAAACCTAAATGTTAGAGGTCTGGGGTGAAACTCACTTTTGTTTAAAATTCTCTGATCATTTGTGTTGATTCCACCCAGACTCCACTGAGATTATCAGAGAAAACAAGTTGAAACATAACACCCTCCCAAAGAAAAAATCTGGTTTCTGGTTTTAAGCAAGTCACCCAGCCTGAAATACAACAATTTAGACCTGAGATCTTATAACTTATTTCTCACAGTGATGAGAACAATTTGCATTTATATAGTGCCTTGCATGACCTTGTGATGTCCCAAAGTATTTTACGATTAATGAAGTAATTCATGTGTCATCACTGTTGTGATATTGGAAACGTACAACCTGTTTAAGCATACGCAAGCTCCCACAGCAGCAATATGATAATAATATAATGTGTTTTAGTGATGGATAACACATTCGCCCTCCTTTAGATTGTAAAATGGGATCTTTTATGTTCATCTGAGAAAATAGGAATATCCTTGGTTTAACATTTCATCCAAACCATTCAGAAACATCAGCCTATAATTTTTTTTTGTCTTTGGGTTTCTGTTGGTTGGTTTTTGAATCAAACAACCTTGTGACTCATCAGGAGAGTGCTTCCCAGCATCCCTAGAATTTAGCCGTTAATTTACACTTGGCTTCAATGGGCAGGTTATGTCATTCGGATGTCTAACACCAGAATACAGAAATAGACACTCTATTCTGAGCTCTCTCATGCAGACAGAGAAGGTGGTTCCTGGATGTTCTCGAAGGCTCCTCCAGGAATCCTTGACCCATGACCTCTCAAAATGGAAAAAGAGCTTTCGGGATGGCATTGGGAACCTCAAATCCATTTGTCAGAGCACATAAAGACAGTGTAAATGGTAGAAGGAGCACACCAACTCCCAAACTATCCACCCGCCCATCCCTTCGAACACCTCCTGCCCCACCTGTGGCCCCTCATTAGCTGCCTCAGAACCCACAGAACTGGAATGAAAGTAGGCCATCATTGACTCTATGAGGCTGCCTAAGAAAGGAGAGGGTGCTGCCACCAGAGCCATAGTACATTGTCCTTCACTTATCCAATTGGTAAACCAACAGTGAGAATAACAGGGTTTGGCAAAATAGAGTCACAGAGTCATAGCACAGAAACAGGCCCTTCAGCCCAACTCATCCATGCCGACCAAGATTCCCATCTCAGCTAGTCCCATTTGCTCACGATTGGCCCATTTCCCTCTAACTCTTTCCTATCAATGTACCTGCCCAAGTGTCGTTTAAATGCTGTTATTGTACCTGCCTTGAAATGTTTCCAGAACACAAGACAAACTTACCGCTTGCATCACTTTTCCAATTTCAGTACAAATTCACATTCTGTGGATGGAGTGCACTGAAAATAGAGAAAGGTTAGCAGCGGTTTAAAAAAAACCCAACCAGTGGGGGATGGAAGACAGCCAGACAAAGAAGCAATAAGGATCAGTGTAGTATTTGTAGCCACTGAATAGGCACAACAGGAAAGGTCAAGCTTCAGCCCTTTCATGCCAACTAAGCGATGCTGTCTCTTTAAGGAATGCAATGTCTCAAAAAAGTTTTATTAACAATTGCACTTTGAAAGCCAAGCTTTTGTCTCCCTGTCCCACCCCACCCTCCCAATAAATGTTGGCTGGTTTGTCTGGTCTCTCCTGGGAGGCTGCAGACATTCTTTTAGTGATTGATAGTCTTTACACGTGTTCTCTATGGCGTGAGTAACTCTCATGTGTCTGCTGGTTATACGGCAGGGCTTTTATTCTTTTTTTTCTTGCTCTGGAAAAAGTCTAACAAAGAAAAAGAGTTCACCAAAAGTGTGTCAGGAGACAGAAGGCAGAGATGGAGGCTGTTTCTGCTGAACATAATGCTGATATTTGTTTGTTGTCTGAATTGATTAGGATTGGGTGGGTCATATATCAGTGTTCACACACACATACTACATACCCACCCTAAACTGGGGAAAAATTAAACTGGACTTTCAGTGCTCTGGTAAAATCTTCATGTTTACTTGCATAGGCAAGGCAGAGAAGTCACTATATTAAAGAGGTTAATGACCTGATTAAATAAACTGACAATATCCAGTAACTAAAATAGAACTCAGTAGAATTTGAACATTAATGTTGGTAGCAGATCTGCAAGGGGGGAGGTGGTGGAGAAGTTCTGTTGATTTCTATCAACCCCCACCCCCTCAGCCCTCCCCCGCCCACACCCCCAACTCCCCCCCCCCCACCCCCCCCCCCCCCCCCGCACTAACACACATTTCTGGCCCACTAAGAGTTCCAGGAATGAATGCTGTAAACAGAGAGGAAATGAAAATGTAGAACTGCTGTGGTTTCCAGACATTAGTGCTGCTGGATGCAAAAGGCAAGAGATAAAGAAACAATGAGCCCTTTTACAACATAAAGCCGCTTTTCTCCTGTTTGCGGATATATCTTCTGCCCTCTCGCTCTTCTTCCTTACGCAGCTTCTGCTAATGCTACTTTCCATTGAGGAATTTGGAAACCAGGTTGACATATCAGTGAAAACAAAGTTACAAACCTGTTACTGACTTTCACTGCCACACATGTGAAAAATGCTTCCTGGGTTCACACCTCAATGGCCTGGTTCAAATTATAAGATTAGGCTTCCTTTTGCAAATTTTTGGTCACTGCCCTATCATCTCCTTTTTGGACATGACCTGCTTCGTATTAGAGGAACTGTGAATGGAGCTGAACAATGGAGTGGAATTGTCAGCAGGACGAGATGATTACTGATGAAGGAATTGAAGGTGCTTGAAGCCATTAACGATAGAAAGGGAAAAACAGTGGTAGTCAGTTTCTACAGCCTGTATGGCTGGTAAATGCAAATAATCTCTTTGTCCACTGCTCACTATTGATACTTCATAATCCAAATGGTCCCTTCTGCCATACCTTCTGCTTAAATCAGATTTAACCATAATCACTTAATCTTCCAATTCCAGCATGTTTTTAGTAAGATTGAAAGTTAGATTCTTGACCTCTGGCTGTGGTTATTGTTTCATACATTGCCAACTAAGACTAAATCAGTGCAGCACATTGGTATTGGAATTGGTTTATTATTGTCACATGTACTGAGGTACAGTGAAAAACTTGTCTTGCATACCATTCGTACAGATGAATTCATTATACAGTGCATTGAGGTAGTACAGAGTGCATCAAGGTAGTACAGGGTAAAAACAATAACAGAATACAGAGTAAAGTGTCACAGCTACAGGGAATTCTTAAAATGAATCCTTTCATCTCCTTTGAAGACTTTGGCCCAGACAATTGGTGAAAGTAACTTAATGTTCTTCTTGGTTTGATTGTACTGATAAACATGGCCTATTTTACCCAATTACACTGAATGCCTTGGCCACTTATCTGAACGCCTCTTGATGGCGGGGTTAGATGGGCACTGCAGCGGGTCACCAATGACTGTTTTGGTTATGCCCTCCAACCCAGATTTCAGCTGAGCCTTGGCACAACTGAATAGTGATTGTACATTTCCAGGAGAGACACCCAGCAGTCAGATCCAAGGTGAGGTTCAGGGGTAAAAGCTGGCCATCAGTCATAGGCCTGTTTGGGACGGTGATGCAGTCATGGTGTTAAGGGATTGAAACTTCTGCTCTGGGTGGGGAAGAGGCCCAGACTGTGTTTGAACATCAAAGGCAGTGCTGACAATAGTAGTTATGCAGGGGATTGGGGTTGTGTGCTAAGAAATTGAGGTCTCCACTGGGAGCATCACAGATGGAGGACTAGTAACACAAGAGAGGGCAGATGCTGGAATCTGGGGCAATACACAAAGTACAAAATTCCTCCAGCATTGTGTTGCTGGAGGTTTCGTACATTGGGGCCTGGGCCTCAAGTGGTTGAGAGGTCAGATTAATTTAGCATCAGGGCCCAAGCCTTGGGCAATATTAGGGAGGGGTAACTGGGAAATCATAGAATCGGGAGTGATATCAGAGGATGGACGATGCACTATGGGAGGGTTAGAACCATAAAAGCTCTGAGACTGATCAGATTTCAGGCCACCACTGTGTTGGGAAGACAGATTATTCAATGCTGGATACTCCAGGTCAATGTGGACCAAGTTACCCTGCAAATGTCCAAAAGGAGGACCACATGGGAGCTGATGTTAAACCATGTGACCCTGACATAAAAATAACCTCAGAATACAGGAGTGCCTTGTGCCTAACAATGCCCAGTTGCATTTCTGGAGTGAGGCAAACTGATTGAAAAATTGACTCTGGAAGAAATGATTGGTAATTACATAACAATGAACAAAGTGCTAAGTAGTTGAATTTCAAATTGTATGTCCAGGTGGATCAAGATTAGCAGGACACTGTAGCGTTGGGAAATTTTGGGTAGATAACCTTCAGTCTAAACTCTATAATGAGTCCTCATACCCAAAAAGAGGAGTGTAGGGATCAATCCTCTCCAACAAACTTTTATCTGCCCTAGATTTGCTTTCTGCTCCCCTCAAGCCATTTTGTCATGCACATGTTGCTCCATGCATGCCTCCCTTGTCTCAGTCAGGGGAATGTTGTTCAGGTGTCAGTAAGAATGTTCAGTGGGTGTCAGCATTTGGCAATGGATATTTCACACTGTTGATTCTACTGCTGTTCTCACTTGATGTCTACCCACTTGTAGGGTCTGGGGATTGATATTCCTGACTTTATCCCAATAAGAATGGAGCATTAATGGACTTGGGAACTTTACAGATTTGTCCTGGAGTATCTGGTATTTTATGAAGTTTCTGGAGCTCCAATGAACATGAGATTCAGATCACTGCAAATCATCGATATTTCCACTTGTGTAACATGCTCCAGAGTCAAGAGCTGCTTCTGATTTTGCAAAGAGAGTGCAAAAGTGACAGCACAGTGCATTAGTGCACAGATGTTTGGATGTATGTGGCTGGTGGTGTGGAATAGGTGACCAACTGTATAACAAGTCAGGGTTGTGGGATGCTAAGAATGCAAGAAGTTAACCAGAAACAGCTTCATTTCCAGGCTCCAGCTGCCAACTGATAGCTTTACTACAGCAGTTCAATTGTGCCTACATGCACACATTGTTAAAGGTCCTGCATCCCCTGACAATTTGGGGTGCCCAACGGATGCTGGCCATCATAGGCTGTAGGCTCATGTAAGTTGGCCAAGGTCAGCAAAATCCAAAAATTCCCAAGCACATTTATTAACAGGACCAAAATTGCCAATTTAAGAAAATCAGTGCAATACCAATGTGTAAAGGGTACACAGCAAATACCTCACGACCTGGAACTGAGCACTGAGCTGTCTAACTGTCTTTACATGCTGCTAAGGAAAAGGCACGTTTTTGGTTTAGTTCCCTCATCCACCTCCTCCCACCAGCAAGCTACCACTAAATATGCAGGGTAATGGAGATGTAACTCTGAGCACAGGGCTCCCTGCAGGGACAGACTCTGTGCACCACCCAACCAAGTCTTCCCAGAGTGCTGGCTAACAATCAGGAGTGGGAACCTCAAGGGAAGCCACCCTAACCACTGCATCATCTGAGATCATCTAATTCAATGCAGTTGTGCAATGAAATGTTTAATCCATATGACCACACTCAGCAGTGGATTTGTATTTACACATTTTATCCATGCACTCGCTCCTGAAAATCCTCAACAGGAACAGTAAAATATCAGCAATTTCTGAATTTGTATTCCCACTAAATGCCAAATGATAAACTTTTAAATACTGGAGCGGAGCCTTAGTGTATCCTTGGAATACTCTAAGTCTCTGCATGATACAAACCAAAATGGTCTCACAAGTAACTCTGATACATTAGCTAGGTTTGGCTGGGATAGCACTTGGGGCAGTACAATTACAGGCCATCCCGAGTTAAGAACACCCAACTTATAAACACCCCCTATATATGAACAAGTTCCCATAATATTATAGAAGTCCGACATAGGTGCATATGTTTGTTTCTACGAATGGCACAACTAGTTACTTCTCTCTTTCTCCACTTCTAGTATTTGTTCTTTCTTGTCAGTCTTTTGTACTTTTTATGCCATTCATTATAACACTGTGGAGGTACAGTTACCATATTAAGTGATTTTTGTGTATTTTCCGACTTATGAACAAAATCAACTTATGGATGTCTGTAAAAACAGAATCCATTTGTTACCCAGGGATGGCCTGTAGTTTGGAATTCCAGAGCCGTGGAGAACAGTTGGTGTCATGGGAAAGTTGGGGGGGGGGGGGGGGGGGGCGGGGGTGGTGCAGGGGAAGGAAAGAGTGAGTGACAAATGACTGTTCTAATGCTTCCACAAATGTCAAAGTCGAGTTTATTGTCATATGCACAAACACATGTATGCCCAAGTGCAAAGAAAAGCTTACTTGCAGCAGCATCACAGGCACGTAGTATAATATCAAATGTTGCCTGGATTCAAGCGTGATCTTAACCTCCAGTCAAGTAGTCATTGGAAAGGTCTACGCACAATGACTGGCCTCTGCTGGATAAACTCAGTGGGTCAAACACCTTTCTAAGGTGTTACACAGTACTCTGTGACTGCAAATCTGCATCAGTCCATACATCAGTGCCTTTAGAAACTTGAGGGCAAGTCATTTCATTTTGAGTAATGGCTCAAACTAAAAAAACATTAACAACTGCAAAATATTTAGTATGGTATGGTAAGTCTGAGAAAGAATCAATTAAGCAAAACTGATCAATACTATCACTCATTACAACCTTAGGTCATATCAAATCATGTAAAAATTATATCAGTGTCACAAGCAATTTTCCTTCCTATGTATAACAGAGTTCTTGGTAGTGGACCAAGGCTATTACTGGAACATATCCAAAACACACTGCACAGCAGCCCAGAAGCTGATAATTTGCTCACATCTGGAGCTCTATAGCTCACAGAGACCAGCATGAACTGTAGATAAACCAAAACTTGTGCAGTGGCCAGGGTGGCAGTGGGGCAGTTATTTGTTCCAACCACTTCGTTCCAACCTGACATTGCCTTGGGCATTAATGGTGACTTCCATGGTGCCCTGCCAGTTATGCCATTCATGTATGCTACATGGTGAATGTATCTGTGTGAAGCAGTAAAACATATAGTACACGGGTACAGATCCTCCCCAGGTTATGACTGGGTTACTTTCCTGAGACCTACAGTATTCATGACCTGAATAGTTTGCAAGTCAGGAATGTGGCCGCGCGGCAATATATGTAAATAAAAACATAGGTCAACCATGGGCAACATATAGTTAAACCAGGGCGTTCAAAACAACCATTCAGATTTCTCTGCAAGATATGGCATGGTAGTGTAGGGGGCGGCACGGTAGTGTAACGGTTAGCATAACGCTATTACAGTGCCCGCGACGGGTTCAATTCCCGCCGCTGTCTGTAAGGAGTTTGTACGTTCTCCCCGTGTGCCTGCGTGGGTTTCCTCTGAGTGCTCCGGTTTCCTCCCACATTCCAAAGACGTACGGGTTAGGAAGTTGTGGGCGTGCTATGTTGGTGCCAGAAGCATGGCGACACTTGCGGGCTGCCCCCAGAACACACTACGCAAAAAGATGTATTTCACTGTGTGTTTCGATGTATGTGTGACTAATAAGGATATCTTATTGCCACGAACCAAGTTCCCAGATGGCAGAAGGTTCCTGCGGCCCTGCAGCATCCGGCAAATCCATCCCAGTGGTCTTCCAAATGTTTGTTTGTATACACAGGTTGTTGAGCTTTCGTAACTTGGGGAGAAGCTGGATATGCAGGCACTACAGGCCTCAGCCCAAACCATGATCAGTGAGCTTCCTGAATTAAATCATAAAACACTGCAGCTATGCCACACTGGCAATGCCCGAGGCTCTGGATTCCCTCCCTGAGCCTCTCTGCATCTCTACTTCTCTTTTCTCCTTGTGAATGCTCCTTAAACCTATCATCCCAACCAGCCTTTGGTCATTTGTTCCAATAATTCCTTGTGAGGTTAAGCAGGAAATTTTCTTTCTGTTTTATAATGTACCTTTGAAGTATCTGGGATACATCTGCCAAAATAGTGATTTAAGGCACAGCATAAGTAAACACAGCACAGATACAGGCCCTTCGGCCCAACCAGTCCATGCCGACCATAGTGCCCACCCATCTAGTCCCAATTTCCTGCGTTCGGCCCATATCCCTCTGAGCCCCACTCCTGCTTGCACCTATCCAAGCACTTCTTAAATGATACTATTGTACCTGCCTCTACCACTTCCTCTGGCAGCTCGTTCCATATACTCACCACCCTCTGCATGAAAATGTTGCCCCTCAATTCCCTTTTAAATCTTTCCCTTCTTGCCCTAAATCCATGCGCCCTAGTTTTGGACTCCCCTGCCCTGGGGAAAAGACTGCTACCATCCACTTTATCTATGCGTCTCATCATTTTATAAACCTCTATAAGATCACCTTCATTCTCCTACGCCCCAAGGAACAAAGACCTCGCCTGGCCAACTCTCCCTGTAACTCAGGACCTCTCATCCTGGCAACATCCTCGTAGATCTTTTCTGCATTCTTCCAGTTTAACCATGTCCTCCCCACAACAGGGTGACCAAAACTGTACACAGTACTCCAAGTGCGGCCTCGCCAATGACTTATACAGCTGCAACATAATGTCCCAACTCCTATACTCAATGCCCTGACTGATGAAGGCCAGCGTGCTAAACACTTTCCTCACCACCATGTCTACCTGTAACACCACTTTCAAAGAACTATGCACTTGCACTCTTAGGTCCCTCTGTTCCATTACACTCCCTAGTCCTCTACCATTCACAGTATAAACCCTATGCTGCTTTGACTTTTCAAAATGCATCACCTCACACTTACCTGTATTGAAATCCATTTGCCACTCCTCGGCTCACTTCCGTAACTGATCAAGATTCCCCTGTAATCTACAATAACCTTCTTCACCATCAACAACACCTCCTAATTTCGTGCATCTGCAAACTTACTGATCAAGCTTTGTGCATTCGCATCCAAATCATTTATATAAATAACGAATAACAAGGGTCCCAACACCAACCCCTGTGGCACACCACTAGTCACCGGTCTCTATTTCGAGAAACAACCTTCAACCACCACCCTCTGCTTCCTACCTCTGAGTCAATTTTGAATCCACCTAACTGGCTCTCTCTGGATTCCATGAGACCTAACCTTCCAGACCAGCCTACCATGTGGGTCCTTGTCAAAGGCCTTGCTAAAGTCCAAATCAACAACACCCACTGCCCTACCCTCATCTACCTTTTTGGTTACCTCTTCAAAAAACTCTGAAAGGTTCATCAAGTATGACTTCCCACGCACAAAGCCATGCTGACTCCTCCTAATCAGCCTCTGTCTATGCAAATCAGCAGATCCTGTCCCTCAGAATTCCCTCCAGTAACTTCCCCACTATGGATGTCAGGCTGAATGGCCTGTAATTCCCTGGCTTGTCCTTGCGAACTTTCTTAAATAACAGAACAACATTAGCTACCTTCCAGTCTTTGCGAACTTCACCAATGACTAACGATGAAGCAAATATCTCCTCAAGGGCCTCCACAATTTCTCCTCTAGCCTCCTACAAAGTCTGAAGATGTAGTCAGTCAGGCCCTGAGGATTTATCCAACTTAATGCACTGTAAGGCTGCAAATACCTCCTCCCTAGTAATACAAATGTCCTCCAAAACATCTCCACTAATTTCCCTTATCTCTTGAGCAACCATGATTTTCTCCTCAGTAAACACCGAGGAGAAATATTCATTAAAAATCCCACTCATCTCCTGCGGCTCAAGACATAGGTGGCCCTGCTGATCTCTAAGGGGAACTACTCTCTCCCTAGGCACCCTTTTACTGTTAATACAGTTATAGAACCTCTTGGGATTTTCCTTAACTTTACCTGCCAGATCCATCTCATACCTTCTCTTTGCCCTCCTGATTTCCCCCTTAAGAGCATTCTTAAGCTTTTTATGGTCATCAAGGGATTCACTCATTCCCAGGCTCCTAAACCCAATGTATGCTTCCTTCTTTTTCTTGACCAGCCTCAATATCTCTCGTCAGCCAAGGTTCCCTAAACTTTCCAGGTTTACCCTTCACCCTAACAGGAACATGCTGCTCCTGGACTCTTGATATCTCACTTTTACAAACCTCCCACTTGCCATTCGTTCCTTTCCCTTCAAACAGGCTCACCCAATTGACCTCTGATAGATCCTGCTTAATTCCCCCCAAAATTAGCACTGCTCCAGTTTAGGTCTCCGACCTGTGGACCTGTCCTATCCTTTTCCATCACTACGTTAAAACTAATAGAATTATGGTCACTGGAGCCAAAGTGCTTCCTGACTGTCACTTCAGTTACCTGCCCTACCTTGTTCCCCAAGAGAATGTCCAGTATTGCACCCTCCCGAGTAGGTCCCTCTATATTTTGACTCAGGAAACTTTCCTGGACACATTTCATAAATTTCACCCCGTCCAAGCCCTTAACAGTCTTGGTGGTCCAGTTAATACTGGGGAAATTAAAATCTCCCATTCATACAACCCTATTATTCTTACAACTATCGGCAATTTCTCTACACACTTTCTCCTCAAGTACCCACTGGCTATTGGGGGGTCTATAATACACCCCCACTAGAGTGACACTCCCCTTCCTGTTCCTAACTTCTACCCATGTGGCTTCACTGGATGATCTCCCAAGGATGTCATCTCTAAGTACTGTTGTTACCTCCTCCCTTATCAAAAAGGCAACACCCCCTTCTCACTTACCTGTACCTCTGTCACACCTGTAGCATCTGTATTCTGGAACATTAAGCTGCCAGTCCTGCCCTTCTCTCAGCCATGTTTCTGTTGTGGCTATAACATCCCAGTCCTCAGAGCCAATCCACGCTCTGAGTCTGTCCACCTTGCCTGTTAATCCTCGTGCATTGAAATAAATGCAGTTTAACTGAGTATTCCTTTCCCTGCCTTTACTGTGCCCCTGGCTATCCTGATTACCAAACTTGCTCTCGCTGACTACTGCTTTATCCCATGACTTGCTCCCACTCAGAGTCCCACCCCCTGCCAATCTAATTTAAACCCTCCCATGTAGCACCAACAAACTTCCCTGCAAGGATATTAGTCCCTCTCTGGTTCAAGTGCAACCAGTCCCTCTTGTACAGGTCACCTCAACCCCAGAAGAGATCCCAATGGTCCAAGAAACTGAATCCCTGCCCCTGCACCAGCTCTCAACCACAAATTCATCTGACCCATCTTTCTATTTCTGACCTCGCTAGCATATGACACCGGGAGTTATCCAGTGATCACTACCCTCAAGGTTCTGCTTCTTCTTACCTAACTCCCTATACTCATTCTGCAGAACCTCATCTCTTGTTCTATCCATGTCCTTTGTCCCAACATGTACAACGACCTCTGGCTGCTTGCCCTCCCGTTGGAGAATTTTCTGCAGCCGCTCAGAGACATCTTTACCCTGGTACCCAGGAGGCAACACACCATCCTGGCGTCTCTTCTGTGGCCACACAATCTCCTGTCTGTCCCCCTCACTAACGAGTCTTTTCATTATCACCCTGTCTGACTGCACCCTTTCCCTCTGAGCCTCAGAGCCAGTCTCAGTGCAGAGACCTGACCACTGCTGTTAGCCCCTGAAAGAACATCCCCCTCAACAGTATCCAAATAAGTACACCTGTTTATGAGGGGAACGGCCACAGGGGAGCCCTGCACTGTCTGCCTACTGCTCTTACTTTTCCTGGTGGTCACCCATCTATCTGAAGCCTTTACCATGGGCATGACCACTAGTAAAACTGGAGAGAACAGCATGTCCATGCTTTAGGACATTACATGGAGCCACTCAAAGCAGGTTCTTAGCACCAGAGCCAAAAACAAACTGCTGAAGGAACTCAGCGAGTGAAGCAGCATCTGTGGAGGCAAAGGGATGGTTGATGTTTGGGTTGTGACCCTGCAACAGGACTCCTCAGCCCTGATTCAGAATCCTGACCCAAAATATCGACCATTCTTTTGCCTTCATAGATGCTCTTGACCTGCTGAGTTCTTCCAGCAATTTGTTTTATGCTCCGGATTTCAGCATCTGCAGTCTCCTGTGTGTTCTTCTTAGCACCACACTCTATTGCCAGGGACTTCTTCAGACACTAAAACACTGTGTGGTCTCATTAATATAAGCAGAACTCAGTTGCTTAAACATGCCTCCTGATAGTCATTCCAAGTTCTGGCTTCAGTTCCTTTACCAAACTAATATTTTGTGCCAAATGCAAAGTAAACAGGTATTTCAGCCCATCTAGGCCATTTCCTTAGTACCTAAATTTGTTAGCAAAAGTTTCCTCCCTTCAGCTTTGCAATGTGCTGAATAATCTCTTGGCAAGAGTGTTATAATTGCACAAGATACACACACTGAATTTGGGCACTTTGCCACCAGGCTATCTAAGTCCATGGGAAATGTTCTGTAGTTTCAGTTTCAAAGCTGCTTGTCACTCAAACTCATGTGTCTCTGTTAACTGGGTTTTCATCATCTGCCAACTTTGTTTCATAAATGGATACAGAGGTGTGCACTTCCTTTGAGTGGAACAGAGGAATGGGGTATTGACACAATCCTTTTGACTTTTTTTGAAACAGGACTTCTTATGATTAAACTACAGACTGCCATTTAGAATGGGTGGCAAGCTGGTGCAGCAGTTAGTGCTGCTACCTCACATCTCCAGCAAGCTGGTTTTGATCCTGACCTCAGTTGTTGTCTACGTGGAGTTTGCATGTTCTATCCATGACCACAAGGGCTTTTGCTGGGTTCTCTGGTTTCCTCCCATAATACAAGGATGTGCTTGTAGGTTAATTTGCTACTGTAAATTACCTTGGCAGAGGTAAGCAGCAAAAGAATAAAAGTTGTACATGTGAGAGAGAATAAGTTGCAGGGCTACAGAGAAGCTGAAAGGCCTTGTGCACCATAGTAAGTAAGAAAAAAGTAAATGTTGTACTTTCTCGCCATCCCTCTCAATGTTAACTACAAACTGTAATTTCATACCAACTACAAAGTTTAATATTGCACTTCTAATACACAAATCAAAATAATTCATGCAAATGTTCCCAGCACTGATCCCTGAGGAATACTACTTCCCTAAGGCATTGTTGGGAGAAAGGCAGAGAGTTCTCCTGCTGTCCTGACCATTATTCCTCCTTTGGTCAAGGTCAATCAGTCAACTTGTCGCTGCTTGTGAGATCTCTCTGTCTGCGAAATGGCTTTTATGAACTTTGTGACTGTCTGCAAATCAATGGATGTAAAGTTAAAGTTGGGTTCCAGTGACTTTTATTGCAATGACCCAGGGAGCCTCCACTCCCCACTGGAAGTACTGATTGTAGAACCACTCCCACATGGTCAGAATGCAATGACATTTTTCTATTTGTTCATGGGCATCACTAGCTAGATCATATATACTGCCCATCTTTAACTGGTCTCAAAGGCTTGAAGGGCCATTCAGAACCAACCCGATTGCTGTGCTCTGGAATCACCAAAAGTCATACCAGACAAGGAAACCCAACTTCCTTCCCTTTGGAACATAAATAAATCAGATTGATTTCAACAATAATCAGTAGTTTCATAGCCACCATTATGATTCTAGTTTTTTTTACTTTAATTACTTTAATCTAAATCCCCCAGCTATCTTGTTGGGATTTGAGCTCATATCTCACGATCAATAGTTCAGACCTCCGGATACTAGACTTGTAATGTAACCATCGTGCTTAGAAATTTTCATTTTCATTCAAGGGTGGTTTATAAAATGGAAAGGTCATATATACTGAAAACTTTGCTTGAAAAGGAAAAATAAAGGAGCAATCAAAAACAGTGTTACAGTATGAAGGCACTAGCAGAAGGATGAGCAATACATTAATGCTAAAGGGCAATAGGTCAACATTGACATCCTGTACCAGTATAAGAGCTGCAAGGTCATCCGTTTAGATGAAGTAGCTCCATACTCTAAACAGCCTCTGAAGTCAGAACAATCAGATACAATGGGTAATTCTTGGAGTAATGGAATATATTGGTCACGGCAATTAAAATCTGAGCTACTTAGTAACCACCAGAAATACATTTGAACGGAATTAATAAGAGACTTTTGACTACTTCTGGCTAATCAGGTTGTACTGTGATGTTAGCTGCAGCCTCTTTTAAAAATGTTCAAGGTTAGCCAGCTAGCCCACCAATGGGAATGTTTCAACTCACTTTCAACTATTTTCATTGTCCTGTTTATTACATTTTAATTATAAATTAAGTGAGATTAAAAAAAATTAGAAAGCAGATTTGACCCTTAAAATGCCTTGAATGTTTGTACAATTAACCCAATGGTTTAGCAAGTAAGTGTGTTACAGATATGATATTTATTTACATACCACAGTAACCTCCTCAAGTTCCACTCATGTCCACCCTGAACTCTGTTAAGGCAGCTTCCAACAATTGGACAAAGTACTATCATAGACATGTTCCGATGAGACAGGGAGCCATGATAGGATACAGGAACCATGGTGTACGAAGGCTATAATAAATCTAGTCAAAAGGAAAAGAAAAGCATACAAAAGGTACAGAGAACTTGGTAATGTTAGAGATCTGGAGGAGTACAAGGCTAAAAGGAAGGAACTTAAGAAAGAGATTAGGAGAGCCAGAAGGGGACATGAGAAGGCCTTGGCAGGCAGGATTAAGGAAAACCCCAAGGCGTTCTACAAGTATGTGAAGAGTAAGAGGATGAAATGCGAAAGGATAGGGCCTATCAAGTGCAGCAGTGGGAAAGTGTGTATGGATCCGGAAGAAATAGCAGAGGTACTTAATGAATACTTTACGTCAGTATTCACCACGGTAAAAGATCTGGGGGATTGTGGTGGGGACTTGCAGTGGCCTGAAAAACTTGAGCATGTAGATATTAGAAAAGAGGTGGTGCTGAAACTTTTGGAAAGCATCAAGTCAGATAAGTCGCCGGGACCGAATGAGATGTACCCCAGGTTGCTGTGGGAGGCGAGGAAGGAGATTGCGGAGCCTCTGACGACGATCTTTGTGTCGTCCATGGAGACGGGAGAGGTTCCAGAAGATTGGAGGGTTGCGGATGTTGTTCCCTTATTCAAGAAGGGGAGTAGGGATAGCCCAGGGAATTATAGACCAGTGAGTCTTACCCCAGTGGTTGGTAAGCTGATGGAGAAGATCCTGAGAGGCAGGATTTATGAACATTTGGAGAGGTATAATATGACTAGGAATAGTCAGCAGGGCTTTGTTAAGGGCAGGTCCTGCCTTATGAGCCTGATTGAATTTTTTGAGGATGTGACTAAGCACATCAATGAAGGGAGAGCAGTAGATGTAGTGTATATGGATTTCAGCAAGGCGTTTGATAAGGTACCCCATGCGAGGCTTATGGAGAAGGTGAGGAGACATGGGATCCAAGGGGACATTGCAGTGTGGATCCAGAACTGGCTGGCCCACAGAAGGCAAAGAGTGGTTGTTGAAGGGTCGTATTCTGAGTGGAGGTCGGTGACCAGTGGTGTACCTCAGGGATCTGTACTGTGACCCTTAGTCTTTGTGATTTTTATATCGACCTGGATGAGGAAGTGGAGGGGTGGGTTAGTAAGTTTGTGGATGACACAAAGGTTGGGGGTGTTGTGGATAGTTTGGAGGGCTGTCAGAGGTTACAGAGGGACATAGATAGGATGCAGAGTTGAGCTGAGAAGTGGCAGATGCAGTTCAACCCAGATAAGTGTGAAGTGGTTCATTTTGGTAGGTCAAATATGTTGGCGGAATATAGCATTAATGGTAGGACTCTTGGCAGTGTGGAGGATCAGAGGGATCTTGGGGTCCGAGTCCATAGGATGCTCAAAGCGGCCGCGCAGGTTGACTCTGTGATTAAGAAGGCATATGGTGTATTGTCCTTCATCGATCAGGGAATTGAATATAGGAGCCGTGAGATATTGTTGCAGCTATATAGGTCCCTGGTCAGACCCCACTTGGAGTATTGTGCTCAGTTCTGGTCGCCTCACTACAGGAAAGATGTGGAAGCCATAGAGAGGGTGCAGAGGAGATTTACAAGGATGCTGCCTGGAATGCGGAGCATGCCTTATGAAAGCAGGTTGAGGGAACTCGGCCTTTTCTCCTTGAAGAGACGGAGGATGAGGGGGGACCTGATAGAGGTGTACAAGATGATGAGAGGTATTGATAGGGTAGATAGTCAGAGGCTTTTCCCCAGGGCTGAATTGGTGGCCACAAGAGGACATAGGTTTAAGGTGCTGGGGAGTAGATATAGAGGAGATGTCAAGGGTAAGTTTTTTACTCAGAGAGTGGTGAGTGCGTGGAATGGGCTGCTGGAAACGGTGGTGGAGGCTGATACGGTCTTTCAAGAGACTGTTAGGTACATGGAGCTGAGTAAAATAGAGGGCTATGGGTAAGCCTAGTAACTTCTAGGGTAGGGACATGTTCGGCACAGCTTTGTGGGCTGAAGGGCCTGAATTGTGCTGTAGTTTTTCTATGTTCTCTGTTCTATGTTCTATCATCTGGATAGATGGATGGGTCATAGAGACCAGTCTATCGAGTAAAGACAAGATCAGCACTGCGCTGTATACTGAATGGCTTAACAGTCACAACTTAAATTCAGACAGAAAGTTTGCTGATTTGGCTGAGGCACTAATATCCACTGGCTGATAAGGAACTGTTCATTCATGCAAGTAATAGAGAAAGGTTTCAAAGAGATCCAAAAGACCTGAGAAAATTTTAGTCATTAGCTGGAGAATTAATTGATGAAATGCCTTTCTTTTTATTCCATCATCTATTCAAGTACACACTCCAGTGGTTTAATATATCAACAAAATTTGAGGGCATTTTTGACATTACTCAATAGCATGTGCTTGGCTGCCAATTAAACACATTTAATTTTAGATTGTCCTCCAAGCATGGGTGGTATGGCTTCCCCCTACACTGTACTTTCTATGATTCTGTATAACTGCAAAGTCAATATTATTTCCATTCTCCGTGATCTTTAGACAGATCAAGCGTGATAGGGCAAGGTGACATTTCTTAATGTCTTTATTACATACAATGAGCTGTAACACATTTCATTGTGGTACAAACTAATAATTACCATAGATTTATCTATCTTACCAGAAGAGGCTATCATTCTGAGATAAGTAGCAAAACATCCCATTCAGAAAATATCATGGGGGGTTTGGTAATATATCACACATGTAGGCATTAATCCACTGATATTTTAGGAAAAAATATTGGGCAGTGCATATAATGAAAAGGCAATTCAGTACTACCCATTCCTGACCCCTACCAGTATTTTAGTCTTTTGAGAAACGTGTTTGAAGGGACAACACAGGTAGCACAATCTGAAAAACTTGGGAGCAAAGATAAAGTTAATGGAAGACTGGTCAGGAAAAGCCAACATTAGAAGAACAGGAAGAAGTTTCAGTTTTCAAGCCCCAGCAAAGAATGACTACTTGAAGATTTGTGAAGGACTGCCTACAGCACACACTCTGATACATTCTGACCCTGAAAAACTGTAAATAATAAAAACAATAAAGGCAGGCCCAATCTTAACTGCTATTTGTTATTTTATTTAATACAATAAATACAAGGACTACAAGGCTGAGCAACAAATAGGCCAATCATCCTGTTAGAAAATGACTGTATATTTATACTTATTAGTAAGTGTGGCAAATCACCTTGTGGTATTTGGTTACAAAGCAGAAACAAATAGTCCTTGTCCTTACAAACACTTACTTGGAAGTCTGCCAGACCTGGATGAGCTGTTAGAGCTGTGTCTGATTGCCAACAAAACCCAATTTATATTGAGATAGTATGTCTCCAAAGAGCTGTCAACTGTAGAGTAAGTACAGTATCAGGAGAATAGGGGAGACTAGCTGCCCTATCCCTGCCAAGTTCCTGCCTTCACTTCCTCCTCTCCTCCAGCATTGACAGCTCTCCAGAAGAAGTTCTACAAGCATATTTAGCCGATTATAGAGATACAAAAGACTGCAGGTGCCGGAACCTGGAGCAACAAACAAGATGCTCGGGCAACTCAGCAGGCCAGGCAGCATCTGTGGAGGGAAATGGGCAGTCGACGTTTCAGGTCGAGACCCTTCATCAGGACTGAAAGATAGGGGGTGCAATAGCCTGTATAAAAAGGTAAAGGGAAGGGGTGGAGCAAAAGCTTGCAGGCGATAGGTGGATACAGGTGAGGAGGGGTGATGGGCAGATGGAGGAGGGGAGAGTGGAAATAGCAACAGAAGCTGGGAAGTGATAGGTGGAGGCAACATGGGGCTGAAGATGATGGAAGCTGATAGGAGAGGAAGGTGGAGCATGGAATAAAAGGAGAGAGGTGGGGACAGTGGGGGGAGGGGATCAGTGGAAGGAGTGCGTGGGTGATGGGGGCTGGGGTGAGTGTAGGAAGAACTGTGTAGATCAGGAGAAAAGAGAAAAGGGACAGAGGGAGAATAGTGTACTAGAAACAGGAGAATTCAATGTTTATACCATTGGGTTGTGGACTACCCAAGCAGAATATGAGATGCTGTTCCTCTAATTTGCATTTAGCCTCACCCTAGCAGTGGAGGAGGCCATGGACAGACATGTTGGTGTGGGAATGGTGAGGAGAATTAAAATAGCTAACGACCACGAGCTGCAGGTGGCCATGGAGGATGAGGTGCAGGCACTTGCATGGTTTGCGGCTGATCTCACTGACGTAGAGGAGGCCACATAGCTGATTATAGTTCAGGTTTATGGTTCTCGGGAGTGCAGATGGGGAAGGGGTGTTGTTCAGTATCCTGGCAATTAGAAATTGAACAGTTAACCAAGCTTGATCATTATCCAGCATTTCCAATTGGAGATATATGTGTAATGACTATGCTGAATGCTTGTGGAACTCATTGACAGTTAAACAGCCTATAAACACACTGTCCTCAAAAATCCATGGTATTTTGCAATTGATTTGGAACAAGAAACTTGTAGATTTAGTATATCCATGTTGTATTTCTTTTCCAACAAAACAAAATGTTTCTGAGGGCACAGAGTTTCCACCACATTGCTCCTGGTAGACTACCACCCAACAGATTTGGCTTCAACTCAGTCATGCCTCTGTTGAATCTGACAAATTGCAAATTGTAAGAAGTAGGCAACTGAACTCTGAAGAAGGTGGAAGTGGGGCCCACAAAACTATTTACAGTAGGTTCAGCAAAATGAGAGAAATTTGTATTAAAAAAAAAGCAGACACTTAATAAAACCAATATCCTCTGGATTACTGTTTCTTCATGCAACACAGCCATGGATTGAGATTGGTGGCGGTCTCCACTCATTGTAATCTGACTGCCTGACCACAGGAGTCAGGAGTTCCAACAACCAAGGTATGTAACTGAGAGGCAGTAGAGCATTACCACAGGTTGGTTATTGCCTCTATGTCTAGGGCCAGATGTGAAGATATGCTGTGCTTACCCTGATGATGAAAATTTTTGAGAACTTAAACAGGGAATCAGCAGGGCCAAAAGGGGCCATGAACTCTTGGTGGGTAGGATTAAAGAGAATCCTAAGGCATTTTATAGGATTAAAAAACATGCATTAAAATACTCCTAGCACCAACCATCAAATGTTTCATCAATAAGGTCAGAAGTAGGCTGTTCACCAATAATTTCACTATGGTCAGCTCAATTTGCAAATCCTTCCTTAACAAAGCACTACTTGCCTACATGAGGAATGACCTGCACAGCATTAAGATTTCAACTGATCAATGGCAAGCAACAGTTGCATCATATAAGTGCCAGGTGCCAGGCAATGACCACTTCCAACAGAAGAGCCTACCCAGCCTTTGTCACTCAACAGATGACATTCCATCCCTTCCTGATATAAATGCTGACTGTTTGCTGAAATTCAATTAACTCATCGCTCATTCTTCATGTATAAGCTATTTTGGTATAGTGAGTTTCATAGCCAACTCCAAATCTATCTCACTGGGCTTTCACATCAGCTAGGATTGTTCACTAGTGAACAGGAAACTCATGGTTCATATTTTGCCTCTCCAAATCGAAGAGCCTAAGCCCAGTTGTAGTGACGCTTCTTTGGCTATGAACGTTATAAACTGCACAGACCACCCAATGACATAGCTTCTGTCCCAACCCTGCTCCCAACATTAGAACATCCACCCCCCCCCCCCAGACCCCACAACACTTCCAGCAACACAGCTCCCAACTATCCCTCATTAATACATATAACCTCATCATGACTCACCCAGCACTCCCATATCCCACCCCCTTCCTCAGGACATGTTTGACTCCACTCCCCTCCTTCCATAAGAAACTGCAATTAGGATTTTTTTTTGCTGCTCAGGTTGATTTCAAGAATAATTACAAAATAAATATAACTTATTAAATACCAGCAAACTTCTTCAACACTCGGTCAGTAAGATAATAAAACAGAGCTGGACATTCAGAGGTACACAATATATTCCAATTCTGTGTACTTTAGGACTTTTGAGTTTCAAAGGCTAAAGGCTGAGTCGATCAGAGGTTAATTGCTGCTGGTGGGAGAGGTTTACAGACGCTTGCAAAGCACTAGCTGAAAATCAACCAGTTGGAAACAATAGGCTTTTTTTTCATACTTTAACACTCTGAAGCATGATATCTGCAGTGTGACAGGCACACACAAGATTAAGGACTGATATATACTGGAACACACTATGCAGTAAAACAAAAATCTACCTTGAATTCTAATTTCATTCTCCTCCCATGTTTATGACATGCAGATAGTATTTCTGAATAGATTTTCTACAGAGCCAGGGAAGATAAATTGTCTAAGTTGGGAGGGGTAACTGATCTTAATAATTACTCAAAAATGACACAACTTGCTAAAAATTGGACACAACAACTTTTAAATATGTAAATTGTGCAAGAAAATTGTTTTACACATTTTGAAGCATTTGCACTCATTCTTGTTTATGTCCCACCCATTGGAAAACTGGACCAGGCACTTGTGTTGTGATTACCCAAACATAGGTTTCATTTGCCTCTTGTACTTCACGCATCTGATGTCATCATCATCACAGCCAGCATGCTTTAATTACTGACCAACAGAAATTGGGTAAAAGTTCAAGGTGAACATCTCATTGAAAATATTGCATCTCCCCATTCATTGCAATGTACTGAAAATATCACTGCCAGCAGTGGTGAGCACAGATCACATCATTTGTGCACTGATATCTTCAGTTGCAGATGCCTCAATCTGTGGTCCTGATGTAGCCACTGCTGTAACACACAAAATGCTGGAGGAACTCAACGTGTCAGGCAGCATCTATGGAGGGAATTGAACAGTCAACGTTTTGGGTTGAGACCCTTCATCATGAGTCTTGATGAAGGGTCTCAACCTGAAATGTTGACAGTTCATTTCCCTCTATGGATGCTGCCTGACCTGCTGAGTTCCTCCAGCATTTTGTGTATTGCTCCAGATTTCCAGCATCTGCAGTCTCTCTTGTGTAGCCACTGCTGCAGTGGTCTTGACTGCCTGCAGCACAAGGAACAATAGGCCTGCTCCATGTGTCAAGGCATCTCCAACTCCTGTGTCATTACTCAATCTCCTTTCCCATCCCTTACATTTTCTGTGATCACCATGCTGTTTACGCAATTTCCCTCTCCATTTTCATTCATCTGCACGATAACCTGAAAACTCTTTGTCGTGTTACCTCACTTTCCATAAGTCAGCAAGCAAATAGTGGCAGCTGCCCCTGTTTAATTGCCCAGTTCGGGTCTTCACACCTCTCAAAGGCAGAAAGGACAATACTGTTTCTTAAAAACAAGCATGCCCCAATTTCACTATTTTTTTTACAGGTGCAGGCAAGTGGGCCAAACCCATTTCCAGATCAATCATTTCTCCACCTTTTCCTACCTTATGTCGAATACTTTTCTGAATTATTAAAAGCAGCAAATCACCGTGTGCTATCTGTTTCTAAATATATCCAATTGACCAACCCTTTATCTGGATACCAATACTCAGTAACCTGTGACAACGACAACAACTTGTATTTATATAATGCTTTTAACATGCAAAAAAATCCCATATAAAGAGAGATTAGGGCAGAAGACATAAAGCTTGGTTAAAATGATAGATTTTAAGAAGTGCATTGAAGGAGGAGAGAGAGGTAAAGAAACAAAGAGTTTAAGAAGGTAATTCTAGAGCACGGAGTTTTGGCAGCTGAAATCTACTTGCCAATAGCTGAGCAAGTAAATATGGAGATAATTGAGTGACCAGAGTTGGAGATATTGATGGGTCTTGGAGGGTTTGAAGGCAAGAGGAGATTGTGAGATTAAGAGGAGCAAGACTGTGGTGGATTTGAGAACAAGGATGACGTGTTTAAACTCAAAATTGCGTGAGTGCTATTAAAAGATGCATAAAACACAGTTATGAATCTGGCATAACTCAGAGATACTTCTTGCAGGAGAAGGACAAAATGCTTCTGGTGGGAGAAGACCAGATACTATGGTGACTCCCTCAATGTGCAGATGATGGAATGTGCCAAAATACTTAAGTTCACAAAAAATAAACAGGCTTATAAATTCTCTATCCCAGGCTAAAGAGAGGAAATTCAGCCATGTCCGATGTTGTTTTTTGTATGAATGCGAGATGCCATTCATATTTGAACAGTATGGCAGTATGTTATGATCAGGATCACACTGGAAGAAAGAGAAATTTGTGAAGGGAAAAATAATTCACGGAATGAAAAAAGACCATGATATTCGAAATTTCTGACTCAAATGAAGTAAAGTTTTGCAAGGTTTCTCCTTGCCCAAATCCAAATCAAGAAGAATTCTAGACATCTTCTACATCTCAGAATCAGAATCAGATTTATTACCACTGACATGAAATTTGTGGCTTTACGGCAGCAGTCCAGTGCAAAAACATAAAGTTACTATAAACTACAAAATAAATAAATAGTGTCAAAAAATAGGAATAACGAGTTCGCGTTCGTGGGTCCATGGACCATTCAGAAATCCGATGGTGGAGGGGAAGAAGCTGCTTCTGAATCATTGAGTGTGGATCTTCAGGTTCCTGTACCTCCTCGATGGTAGCAATGAGAAGAGGGCATGTCCTTGCAATCTATCTTCTCTTCACATTACATTTTTATTGTCCCAGCAACACTGCAAGCCTTTCTAGAGTACTCCTTGAAGTGGTCTCTGATAATACGTACGGTATGATTGAATGAAGGATCCTATATGGATCAAGTTGCATCTTTTGATGTTGTATCAACCATTTCTTTTCTACAATATCCAAACAAACTTACAAAATACCCCAGATACAAACAGTGTTAGAAAATCAGATCTTGTTTAATGTCAGGTTATTTCAACCAAAATGTAACACTGTGGTCAATTAAAATGAGCCCTGTGGCCTCTTTGTTATCAATTCACAGCATGAATAGTGTCTTCATGGCTTCTGGTCATGGGAACAATTTTCAAATGATTTGCACCACCACAAGCTTAGATTTAACATCCAATTATTCTGCAATGATCTCCCAGGGAGACTTTGTTGCTATAATATGTTCAATTTACAGCTCAATGTGTGTGTGTGTGTGTGTGTGTGTGTGTGTGTGTGTGTGTGTGATGGTGGACTCATGTATTAAGGTGTGCGTTGGGCTTGCACAGTTACAACTACTTGGAAACTGCTATCTTGTGTTATTTCTTTGCAGAATTCATTGTCATAAGTATTTCAGTTTGGTACAGGCTTCCAACTAGGATGAGTTAAACTATCCTTTCTCCCCAAGACAATTAATGCATCTGTTAAATGTGAAGGAATAGGTGTGTTTGTTGTGACAGAAGATAAACACTGAGGGAGTCCACTGGAGCAGCCTCTTCTTGGTTTTGCACTTAAGATGGCATGGACTCCACTATAAATGGGGAGCCTCGCTGTGATTCATTAAGAATTTATTTAACTTGTTTGCAGCTCTTAATCTGATCTAATTTTTGACACCTACATTCAATCTGTCCTTCTGCTTATCTTGTTAAATAGAACATGGAGCATAGAACAGTACAGCACAGAACAAGCCCTTTGGCCCACAATGTTGTGCCGGCACAGCTATTCCCTCCTACCTACAGAATGCCCATATCCCTCTACTTTCCTCTCATTCATGTGCCCATCCAAGCCCCTCTTAAAAGCCCCTAATGAATTTGCCTCCACCAAATCTAAGCTTGTTGATGCAATTTAGATTGAAGATCTCTTCAGTCAGTCCATTCGATTCATTGTAAGCCTTCTTAACCTAACTCATCTAATGGGAAGTTAACTAGGACAGACTAACATGCTTGTCTTACAGTGCCACAGCAGTCATTGAGTCAGCAGGTAGTGCTGCTGTCTCACAGCTCAGCAACCCAGGTTCAATACTGACCTCCAATGTTTTGAGTTTCTTTCCACATCCCAATACAGGTTGGTACTTCATTGTCTACTGTAAATTACGCTTACTGGAGGGGAGTGATGGGGATTCAAGAGGGAGTTGATGCACACATGAAAAAGGAGTTGCAAGGAAATATGTGGGGGAATAGGATTAATTGGATGGCTCTAAGAGCCATCAGAGAGTTGATGGGCTAAAGAAATATGAAAATATGATACAACTTATACTTGAAGCAAATGAATAGCAAAATTTGGTGGTTTGTATATCATGGGCATGGAATCTGATGCTCCCAGCCTCCTATAAAGTGATTTGGTTACAAATCCTGTTGTGTCATCATTTTTAGATTTTAACATTGTATACTGTCAAGGCATTTAGCAGAGTGTAGACTTGTGTAATATTTTACCTCCCTACCCGCAGAATGCTCTCACTACTTTGCTGATTAAGGTCCACTCACAACAAGCTAGTTGGTCACATGGACAAGTGCACATGGACAGCACTGCAGGGTTTAACCCTGACCTGCAGTGCTGTCCATGTGGAGTGTGCATATTCTCCTTGTGACTATGCAAGTTTCCCTCAGGTACTTCTGTTTCTTCCCACATTCCAAAGACTTATGCTTTAGTAGGTTAATTAACCACTGTAAATGGCCCCTAATATGTAGGTGAGTGGTACAATCTGGGAGGAGTTGATGGGAAAATTACTTGCAGGGAAAATTAGTGGGGAATGGGATTGCTTTGTGACTGCTGCAGACCGGATGAGCGAAATGGCTTCGTTCTATGTCGTAAGGAAGTATGAAAATATGAAATACATTGACCAGAGGTTTAACCTGATAACTTCTTCGTCTGTGTGACTCAATACTATATCATGCTGGATATGAGTTTACAAAGCCCTGGATACAATAAAAACATTATTTGCAGCATCTGACAATTTCAGGGATTGACATTTTCTTTCGTTTTCCATCAGTAAGCAATAAAACAGAACCATTCTGCGGGCTTGATCCCTGGTTTATTCAAAGTCAGTTAAATGAGATGTTGGCAGACATACTTTAAAACTAATACTACATGGCTGAGAAAAGCACAATGTGAAAACTATGCATTGTTGTTGCTATGTGCATGTGTACTAGCATCAGGTAAAGTCCGCAGTTGTAATCCCTCTGTCAAATAACTTTCTAGTTATTTGAGCACTAGTGAGACACTGGTGATATTCCAAGACCAATGCACTGTAGCTTAGTATAAATTGTTGTGCCAGGAGAAGAAATAAAAGTTAAAAGGAGAAGGGGAAGCTGTTTGACACAAAGCTGCTTGATAAATTATTAAATTGGAATAAATATTTACGCTCTTAACTGTACTATTTCACCAGTAACCTCTAAATGTGATTTTGTACTTAATATAGTCACGTACCAGCTACTTTTATTCAGGTGAACTTAATGACTGAAATATTTTGCATCCAAGCGCAAAGTTGTGCAGTTTGTACGTGATGTCATTTATTAATCCTGTGCTTAATTTTTAACAAACTCTGATATATCCAGTTTAATCCGACATAATTAGCATTTGTTATGTTGCATGCGAATAATTCACATACATCATTAAACACCATTCACTGTACCTTGTGATTCTTTACTTGTCACAGAATTAATGAACATGACCATATTCATATTAACCTCTTGTGAACAGAAGAACAAATGTAATTTAACTTTTAGATCAACATCACTGTTCAGAAGTTTGTGTCTCTCTAGACTCACTAATTTTGTTTTTCCACTTAAATACTATGTCACTGAAATAAAGAACATATCTATTCAAACCTAATACAATATGTTTTTCCATATGAACTCGTCAATTAAAGTTAAAATATAATTTACATTTTCTTTGAAATAACCACTTTACCTGCAAATCATCCGCTACTTCACTGACCTTATTGCTTTGCTTGTTGACTTTATTGCTTTGTCCAGACTAACTGCTGCACTTGATCCTCAGATGAGACATTGAACCAAAATGCAGTTTGTGAGCAATGTTGGGCAGTTTGTCAGAAACCTTGGCCAACATATCCCCAGAATCAGCACCGAAAAGAAAAACAAATTGAACATTTTTGGAGACACAAAAGATTTGAGATGCTGAAATCTGGAGAAACCAACAATTTGCTGGGCCCACTAAGTTCCCCCAGCAGATTGTTTGTTGCTTGAAACTGAACATTTTTACTGATATGTTCTTTCTGTGAGTATAAAGTTGATGTGTCTCACTGCATGATAAATTCATGCACATTTAATATACTCATTGTATGTGAAATCCCATTGAGATATTCCAGTGAGGTGTGGTAAAAGCACTTTAATAATACTTTTCTCCCCTCTGTCCATTTTTAAATTTATTGATCTACCTTTTCAATCAATTCTAACTTGATTCACCTCATTTGAAATGTGCTTTACTTCACCTATTTTCATTCTGAGAGAAGCCATTTTTAGAACAGATTTTCTCTGAATGAAAACAAGTTTGGAATCAGAATCTCCAACCTCAGCAAAAGCAACAAGTGAGATATTCATGGATGATCAACCTTTAATGCAAACACGTTTGTATGTATCTTCAAGAAATGACAGGCTAACAGTGATACGGTAAGTAAATATGTTTGGAAGATTTGGTAGCACAAAGATAAAGAGGATTCTATTCAATGTTTAATTGTTGCATCTCAGAGCACAAAAACAACTATACACTCAACAATTTTCCTATTTATGTGGCAGCTTTAACTGCAAAATAAATCAAGTGTTGCCACTTGAAACATTTTCCACTGAGTCAAAGCCCATTATTGTCTCTCAGCAGAAAAAATTAAATGCTCTTCTTCAGAAGTGATATTTGTAGACCTTCCTTTGTGCAAACTGGCTGCTGTATTGGTGCACAGTGTTAAGTATTTTATCTCTAAAATACTTAATCACCTTGAGATGTCCCGAGGTCATGAAATGCACTACTTAAATGCTAATCTTTCTTATAACTGCCTGTGGAAGTATTGAAACCCACAATGATGACATTTTGTTACCTCCTGGTTTTTATAGTTGATTTCTTTATTACCAAACTGCCTCAGAGAACAGAGGGAGCTACTGCACCAACTTCAGATTTCAGTTTGGGCATGAGCATCCACAGCAGGAATTATAGTTTACAGATAAATAAACAGCCACAGAAAAACTGATACAAGCAGATTCTTGATTCATTCCAGATGCTACATAGATCCATTTTATCAAGTGTCAGGCTGTTACTAGGTTAGAGGCACTGTTTCAGTTCAACAGATGTGCTAAAACGCAGATTCTTATAGAATTCTCCAAATGCTGCAGCCCTTTCCACAAATAACAATTCACTGAAAATGGAAGAATGCCTAGAGGTTGGGCAATGATGTGTATACAGATGCATGCTTAGAAGTTAATTGCTGGTTAGTGGTACTAAACACACTATATTCTTGCATCAGTATGTTGTACTTTGCCAGTGAAATTCATTCTACTGACTGCATTAGAAATAATACTGGAGGTAAAGCAGAGCACATTATATATATGACAAAGTATGCTTGGCACTACTAACGTAATTGCAATTTTAGGCCAGAAGTTAATCAAATTGTAAGTTTTTCAGTTATTCATTTCCAAATAAAAATATTATTAACTATTTCTAACTTTTCTTTAACTTATCTCTTGGTGCGTGGGCAATGCTGCAAAGGTGAGCAGTTACCCTCCGAACCTAGCTGACCTAAGAAAGTTTCGAACAGCTGTAGCCCATGTAGAGAAGGTGTTTCCAGAAAAGTATTTGGTAACTGAAACTTGTAATATCTTCATAAATGAGCCAAGATTCACAGTAAATATAGACATATAGCACAACACTATATATAGCACAACAATTTACACTTATATTTTAAGATGTTCTGTACTCTGTATGTGTCCTGACATTATTCTTTGTTGCAAAGTAGCACAACGCATGACTCTCCTGTCCAAGAGATCACAACATGAACACACACACACACACACACACACACACACACACACACACACACACACACCACGCACATAGTAATCACCTTTTTCAATATCTGGCCTTCAGTGTCATTCTTCAGATGAGCATTTATTCCTCAATATTTATTCCTCGAACTCCATCAGTAAAACAGATTATTTGGCAATCATCATATTACATAATGTCACTACATTACTGCAGTGCAACATTACAGAGGTTATGAAACTGCTTTGGCATATCCTGAGATTATGAAAGGCATTATAAGGGCTTTAAATGGATTCCATCCACCGCAATCTCTACTGCTCTATCTAGATGCTGCCATTAATTTTCTGGACAATAAATGGGCGTACCAAAACCTAATCAAGATATTGTTTGACCTATTTAGACCCAGTTTCCTAATGATAACAGATTAGTGGAATGTAAATTGGTAAAAATCCCTAAGTGCCATGGAAGGAATTTGATTAATTCGATCACTTAAGATCAATATTCTTATCCTCAAATCTGGTGGGTTTTATTAGAAAATATAGAAATTTTGACAGGTCAAAGATACTCTCAGTGGTCGATGGGAAGTGTTTAGGTTCTGGACAATATAGGGTAGGAAGATTCCCAGGTCAGTACTGAGCAGGCTCACCTCAGCCATGACAAGGGGCATTCATTGCTGCTGAAGGGCAAGTACTCCCTCTCAAAGGTCCTGTATCCAGTAAACACAACCTTATGGTCTCATAACCTTATAGCCTCATTCAAGGTCTTTTTGTCTTAAAGACAAAATATAATGAAGGTTTAGTGAGGGAAGGTGCTGCGTAGATATTTAGAGAGCTAAAGCATATAGAAAACTATCAATCCTATAAGGATAATTTTCATGGTGTATTATCACTAATAAATTCATTTGAAAACACTTTCAGATGGAACTAGAATCCAAGTAAATGTTCAGGGCCAAGTCCTCCACTATTACCTATCCCTAGTCAGCAAAACCACCATTTCTGGCGATCAGGACTTCACTCTAATGAATCTTACTTTATTCAATTCACATTCATGCTTCTGAAGCTGTACATTCTCTGTAACTCTATGGATAACTTTACCAGTCTCTTCATTAACAGCCATCAACATTCCTCCAACTGAGAGTGTAAGCAACATCCAAGAAAGTGAGACCAATGTCATTATTATCCTCAACTGCCTCAGCAGTATCTCTCAGACATGCGCACAGCAATGCTCTGCCCTTTTCCTGTAACAACCAGCAATTCAGCAAGCAAACTTAAATTTAGATGAAAACACTCACTCTTATAAACTGTCTTTACAGTTATGAAATAATTGCATATCAATTTTCATATTTAAACTTAGTTGGTAGCTGCATGTACCAAATATACTGTTTACCATGTGAGCTTCACATGAACAAGGAATTTCATTGCACTCTGGTGTATATGACAATAAACTAAACTAAGTGGTGCCAGAAATATCATCATTCATTAATTGCATCTTCAAAAATTCTTTAGTCACAATTAAAATTAGGATAAACATTATAATTAAGACATTTAATTGCAACGGAACTGTATATTCAAATTTATGGAACAGAATTCTGAATGCATAATTTGCAGGCTACAGAATTCTCCACTTTTATAGCATGCAGGTTTCGTGCTGTTGATCCTCTTACACACTCATCGCACAACTCTGCAATGGGATGCTAAATCATGAAAATCTACCCCATAATGAACTGAGCAGTGAATTTCCAACTTTCTGTTCCCGGCGGATGGCTTCATCCACCAGTGATGCGCATCAGTTTTAATTGCATACACTGCACAAAACTTTCTTTTAACGTTATTATTATCATTATTTTCAAGGACTGAAAAAAGGTTGAGGAAAGCATATCTAAATTTTTCACAAGCTCCAGGCAGGAGAATAAATATGCAGTATTACTCTCATGATTTCTAATGATTGGCAGGCAGATTGTCAGTCCGATGTCTATTTAGCAGAGACTGTGAAACAGTCACAGTGATCGAATGAAATAAAGTGTACCTGTGGAGCACAACAATGAAGAGTCATATGGTGGAACCTAAAGAGGAGATCAGGTTTATTGTTTCTTATATTCATTCTCAAGACATGAGCATTAAGGACAAGGACAATATCTATTGTCCATTCCTACTTAATAAGAAGAAGCTAGCAGTTTGACAAAAATTCAGAGAACAGTTCAGAATTATGTTCATGTAAGACTGGAGCCACTTAGCCTGGTTTATTTTCTTAGAGTGAACTATTGAACCAGTTACAATTCATGAAAACCCACTAACATAATGGGCACAGATATTAACCACACTATCTTGACTCCAGATGTTATCTTCTACTGAATTCAAATAACAGGATTTGAACTTAACAATCTCTCGATTATTAGTTCAAGCCTCCAGCTTATTTACAGTAACATAATCATTATATTCCTATACTCTGTTGGATAGCATGTGATGTGTGGAAAAAAATCTGTCTCATTCAATATATTTGCATACTCTTTTACTTTAGGATCAGGTTAAAAAAGGGTATTAAAATATTATGTTTATTTCTAAGGATCAATTTTGGTGTTGCATATTTGAGGGTGCTACTGTTTTAAGTCCAATCTGTTCTCAGACTTACATCATAGAATCATGCAGGCTCTCATCCCACTATTCCCATGACAAACCAGACTGCAAACAGAGCCAATCTCTTATCCAGTTATTAAAAGGAAAAATAGCTTTTATTTCATGGTGGCTTAAAATCAGATTAAACTTCTGGAAAACACTATTTCCACCAATTCTCTCAGTTACAGAATCCTTTAGTTAGGGTGCATTCATAGAAAAAGGTAGCTTTAAACTGACACTACTGGGAACCCACAGTTTTCCAAGTGGCACTGTGACCTCACAGGTGAACTTAGAATTTTAGAGTACATTAACATTCACTGAGGCTAAATGTGTGGAGGGCTCAGAGATGTCTCTCTTGCCTCTAAATCAGTAGATTATGTGTTTAGGTCTCAATCCAGAAACCTGAAAATGTAGTCTTGGCTGACACTTCAGAGTAGTAATGAGGCAGTGTTGAAGGGATCATCGTGCTGTAGTGACACGGACCTTTGGAATGTGATGTTGACCAAACCTCAATTTGATCTGGTGGATAGATGTAATAGGTGCCAAAGTGATGATTACGTTCCTGTTTGTGGGATCTTGCTGTGCACAAGTCAATTGCTGCCTTTTGTACATTATAACTGTGCTCAGAATTGATAAGTACTTCATCAGATGAAGATTTCTATTTTTAAACTGTAACCGTGTGGCTTTTGGTAATTCCGGTTAATTCATCCTAACATTTTACGCATCCAGGATTTCCTTAAGGGTTTTCCTGAACAGCTGCCATAACTCTATTGGAACATTGATGGAATCTTTGAATGAACATGTACCTGGAGACTTTGCTAATTTGCTGCTGGAGTAATAGTAACCAATCAGAAAGACTGTCACAGAAAATTACAAATGATACAAGTTTGTAATGACCAGCAGCAAAATATCACAAAACAAGTTTTTTTCCCAGTAAGGTGTAGGTGTAATGCTCATATCCAGAGTTAGGGAAACACCACAAAGGTAAGAAGAAATTAGCCAAGCAGTTGTTGCAATCATATGATGAAAGGTGGCAGGATTATCCATAGTCAAACAGATGAAATTGTGTTTCTGTATCTATTATGCAGATTGGAGCCACACAACTTGATCACAAAGGATGGAGCCGGGGAACAATCACCCAAACTCTCACCTATGTCATGCCTACACTGTCATTTAGTTTTTTCAATGCTAGAAACAAATATGCTATATAACATGACACTGCATAGCGGCACAGCTAGTAGAGCTACTGTCTCGTAGCTCCAGCGACCCAGGTTCAACGCTCACCTCAGGTGCTGTGTGTGAAGAGTTTGCATGTGCTCTCTGTGATCACATGGGTTTCCTTTGGGTGCTCTAGCTTCCTCTCTCATCCCAAAGATGTACAGGTTAGTAGGTTGATTCCCCCGAGTGTGCAGCAAGTGGTAGAATATGGGGGAAGTTAATGGGAAGGTGGGGAGAATAAAAGATGAGATTGATGTGGGTTTAGTGTGAATGGGTCATTGATGATCAGCGTGAACTCACTGGACTGAAGGCCCAGTTTCTGTGCTGTATAATTCTACGACTCTCTATAATCCTAAGTCACCTGAAAATAACTGACATACTGTTGTATTTTCTGAATTGTTCCTCTTCTTATCCATCATTGAGTAATGGAGAGGAAAAAAAATTTCTTTATTAGGAAGCAAAAAGTCACCATCTTTGGTCTCCACCATAAACTTTGATCCATTGCCACTGACTCCAACACTCCCCTTTGGCACTGACTGAACCAGACCATCCAAAACTTTGGTGTCATATTTGACCCCTGAACTGAGCATCCGATCCCACAATCACTCAGTCACCAGGATCACCTTCTTGCACTTCTGTAATACTGCATGGGATTGGATGCTCAATGATCTTTTCTCATCCCGGCTTTTTCCTGATGTTCACAAGACAGTGGTGCTGATAACTCAGTGCTTATAGGGTGATAGATATCTCCTCCATACATATCCATTCACAAAGAAACATCAAACTAGAAAATTACTATTATTAAAATTAGAAAACTACAGCTGTCCTGAAGCAGTAATGTAGCTCTAAATCTATTATTTCACCATTAAGGTGGTATATGAAAATCATCTAAGGAGTTGCCCTCTCTTATGTATATACATTCTCTTTTTCATAGTACATAAAACAGTACAGCACAGGAACAGGCCCTTTGGCCCACAATGTTGTGCCGAACCAATTACATTATTAATAAAATGCCCAACTAAACTACATCCTTCTGCCCACACAATGTCCATATCCTACCATTTCCCTCACATTCATGTGCCTACCTAAGAGCCTCTTGAACACCCCTATCGTACTTGCCTCCACCAACACTCCAGGCAGTGCATTCCAGGCACTCACCACTCTCTGTGTAAAAAAACTTGCCCTGCATATCTCCTTTGAACTTAGCCCCCAAATCACCTTAAATGCATGCCCTCTGGTATTAAATATTTCATATGTGGAAGGAAGGGGTTAGATAGTCTTAGGAGTGGTTTGAAGGTCAGCACAACATGGTGGGCCGAAGGGCCTGTATTGTGTTGTGTTGTTCTATGTTCTATGTTCTATAAGATACTGGCATATCTGCTCTGATCAGACAGGTTCATGCCTCAAAGAAGCATCTTAGTATTCTGAAAAGTTATGTCTCTGTTTAGTTTTAGAAACAAAAAAATCTTGTTAGCTTCTCTCAATCATGCAGCTGTCCCCCTTCCTCTGCACTCCATGCCTCCACCCCTAACAGACATGATGCTGTCTAGTAGGGAGTGCTGTCATTCAGCTATGACTCACTATTTAATAGCAGTGTGCCATGCTCCGCTGGGAATCAGCTCTCAGCAGGAATGGTTCCCTCACTGATCTTGCAAGATTCCACAAAGTCTCTGCAAACACTCAGGAATGATCTTAAGAAAAGAACAGGAAAAACTCAGTTTTATCTCTGAACCATTCCTCTTCCAGCCAGGGTTTCTCAGCCAGCTGCATAGTGGGGAGGCAGTTTCAGCAGCCTGTATGTTTTATAAGCTGGATTTATTAATGATCATAAAGTCAAAGAGCCCAGTCAAAGGCAAACAACATCAAATAAAGGCAACACTGATCAACCCAAGATATTTCATGCACTTTGAACTCATTAGGAATGCTGCTTGTCATTGACTACCCAATCTAGGCATGCAAGTTCTGAACTTAAGTTTTAACACATAAGTTAGCTCTTCCACTGTGACCCTAGCTCCCCCACCCCACCCTACAACCATGTGATTGAGCTGGGGGAAAAGACAGAGGTTATGTATTAATACACTTTCCTCATAATCCATTGACTTACTATCTGCAGATCCAGATACTCATGAAGTTAGCCATGTACTACAGGGAGTGCTAGTAAATATAGCACCTTTCTCCAGCACCCCCTCCTGTGGTGGCTGGTGAATCCTGTTTGCTATGCTGGTATGAGGGTGAAATATTAATAGTCTAGAGCTAGGGTCAGGAATTTTTGGGGTGAGGAACATTGGTAAGTTGTGGCTCACAAGCTGAAACATATAAGCTGAAACGTCCATGTTATAACCATGGAGGGTGGATTGCTGTATGTCACTGCAGTCTCAGTGTCATTGCCTTCTTGGTATTGGAGTATTTCATTACCCATGGGAAGTTTGTGACCATATCCCTCATGTATAATTTGAGAGTTTATTGTAAAGGAAACCCCTAGAGATAAACAAAAACAAAATCTGACAGAACAAAGGGGGCATAATTTTAAGGTGATTGAAGGAAGGTATAAGGGGGATGTCAGAGGTAAGTTTTTTTTTTACACAGTGAGTGGTGGGTGCGTGGAACGCGCTGCCGGCAGAGGTTGTGGGGGCAGATACATTAGGGACATTTTAGAGACTCTGAGATAGACACATGAATGATAGAGAAATGGAGGGCTATGTGGGAGGGAAGGGTTAGATAGATATTAGAGCAGGATAAAATGTCGGCACAACATCGTGGGCCGAAGGGCCTGTACTGTGCTGTACTGTTCTATTTTCTTTGTTCCTGTCTTTGTCATTAGATAAATGTTCCTGTCATGCACATTCCTGTGCATGTTCCTGTCATGCACATTAGATAAAACTGAGATTCATAAAAACTGGAAACGGAAACACTCAACAGGTCAGTTAGCGTCTATAAAAATAGAAGCAAAGTTAATGTTTCAAGTCAAAGACCCTTTGGCTATTCTGTGGAAGGATCTTTGATTTGAAACGTGAACTCTGCTTTTCTTTCCACAGATGCTGTCTGACTCGCTGGGCATTTCTAACATTTTTGGATTTTATTTCAGATATCTGCATCTGCAGCTTTTTGATACTCATTCATGTGAGAACCATAAACCTTGGATATCATTTTCTTCCTTAGCTAAGTAACACTACAGTCAATTGGTGAAATGCAATACCCATTCAAAATATTGGTATTGGTTTATTATTGTCACATACTGAGGTACAGTGAAAAACTTGTCTTGCATACCAATCGTACAGGTCAATTCATTACACAGTTCAGTTACATTGCATTAGTACAGAGTTCATTGAGGTAGTACAGTTAAAAACATTAACAGGACAGAGTAAAACGTCACAGCTACAGAGGAAGTGCAGTGCAGGTAGACAATAAGGTGCAAGGTCACAACAAGGTAGATTGTGAGAGAGTCCATCTACTTAAGTACCAGCATACTTTGAGCTATTGCTGCTGGATTTACATTATAAACATATATACTTGTAAACATGTAGGTAATAGTTGGATCTCACTGGACCTGACCTACATTCCATATTTGTCCCGCATCCTTCACGTTAGCCCCATGGCTGCACCTCTCTTTTGTTGTGAAGTTCCCAAGGTCCTCCCAGTGAGACTGCCAAACTCCTCCACAATGTGGAGCAAGGTGTGAGTGATGAGTGGGCCAGAGGTGGCAAAACCACCATGCTGGACTTAGAGTCATGGAGTCATACTGTCAAAGGCCTTTTCTGATCTCCCTGATAATAAGAGACAGTGCAAAATATTATATTAAATTAATTAAAAAATATAAATTACTATTTACTTTAAAACATTCTTATAGAAAATAATTAAAAACATCAATATTAATTACAATAAAGTAAAAAAAATCACTTACTATTTTAGTGGAGATTGATGATTCTGTGAATGGTGCCTTGCTGGCTGTATCAGCCACAGCTTGCATAATGCTGACAGCATAGATACAAAGTGTCAGGACTCACTATTAAGTCCAGGGACTGAACAAGAGGTCAAATGTGTCTCTCACATTCTGACCTTCAGCATGTTCTAGGCATCAGCACGGTCTGGCCTCATGGATCTTTGGTATGTTTTTTTCTTGGTTTATCATATAGTGGTTGTTGAAACAGTTAATAAAGAAAGTCTGGAACATTGACAGGCTTACCTGCAACAATTAACACATGTAGGCCTGATTCAGGAGATAATATAATGCCACCGTGAGATTGATAGAGAACTTCAAGGTTTGAACTTATTGAACCTTTGCTTATACAAACATCATATGTGGCAACTTCAATGATAAGCTCAATGGATTTATGTAATACGACCTAAGTAAACCAGCTAAGGAATCAGATTTAGTTCATTGTCAATTGTTTCTACTTAGCTCATAATTAATCTTACAGGTTTTGAATCATTTATTTGTTTTGTTTTATTGTTCTTAAATATGGATGGTTCATTGGGTGCCAGGAGCCCTAAAGTACTTCATTATTAATGTGTAAACTTTAACAGTGCTTGCAAGCTATTTGACCAGCTGATGCAATCAGTCAAATCCACATCTGTCCTGATCCAAGACATTCTCCCAAGAATCACTGAAAAGCAATCAAAAATAAGGACACCCCTAATTCTCCACTTCCGAATCCATTGCCACTAATGTCTACTGTCCTGCTTCAAATCGGCATTGATTAGGACTCTGGATATCCCTTATGCCAATATCCTTGGTTCAGAGATGTAGAAAATAAAAATCAGGTGAGAAGAATCAACCTTTCCCTCAATGTCAACAAAACTAAAGAGCTGGTCATTGACTTCAGGAAAGGGGGCGGTATACATGCACCTGTCTACATCAATGGTGCTGAGGTCGAGAGGGTTGAGAGCTTCAAGTTCCTGGGAGCGAACATCACCAACAGCCTGTCCTGGTTAAATCACGTAGATGCCACAGCCAAGAAAGCTCACCAGTGCCTCTACTTCCTCAGGAGGCTAAAGAAATTTGGTTTGTCCCTTTTGACTCTCACCAACTTTTACCAATGCACCATAGAAAGCATCCAATCTGGATGTATCACAGCTTGGTACGGCAACTGCTCTGCCCAAGACTGCAAGAAGCTGCAAAGAGTTGTGGACACAGCCCAGCGCATCACAGACACCAGCCTCCCCTCCTTGGACTCTGTCTTTACCTCTCGCTACCTTGGCGAAGCAGCCAGCATAATCAAAGACCCCACCCACCCGGGACATTCTCTCTCCTCTCCTCTTCCATCGGATAGAAGATACAGGAGCCTGAGGGCACATAGCACCAGGCTTAAGGACAGCTTCTATCCCACCATGATAAGACTATTGAACAGTTCCCTTATACGATGAGATGGACTATGACCTCATGATCTACCTTATTGCACTGCACTTTCTCTGTAGCTGTGATGCTTTACTCTGTACTGTTACTGTTTTTACCTGTACTATATCAATGCACTATGTACTAATTTGATGTAACCGCACTGTGCAATGAATTGACCTGTATGATTGGTTTGTAAGACAAGCTTTTCACTGTACCTCGGTACAAGTGACAATAATAAACCAATACCAATACCATTAGTTACAATTCCCATTCGTCATCCTCCCATACAATATCTCTATCCTACCCATCTCCAGGGTTAAGTACAGATCAAACAGCAAGTTTGCCATAATAATAATGAGCTTTAAAGTGTGACAGCTGATCTTTATTCCCTCTTGTCACCAAATATCCATTGCATTGATAATGTGCATGAACACTGTGTCATGCGCTGGCTAGGAAACACACACGAACATGCGGAGGAAGAGAACTGTATCAAACATCCGCTGCACCTGGGCTGGAAAGGCAGGTAAACGCAGCAAATCCTTTGCCCAACCATATGCAGAGGTAAAAGTTCTTAAGGTTTATTATCCAACAATTTACGGTGTATTTGCTCATATATGAAGGAAGGCCATCTGGCTATTGTTTATGTGCAACATGAACAACAATTCTAGGAAGGCAAATGGTCTTTGTTAAAAGAGAATTTGAGTACAAACATCTTGCTACAGTTCTGTGGACCCCTGATGAGACCACATTGAGAATATTTGTATAGGTCAGGTCTCCATACCTAAGAATATACCTGTGATAGAGGGAGTGCTGTCAAGTCAGCAAATTGATTTTTGGGATGGTGGATTTGTCCTCTGAGCAGAGATTAAACACAATAGGCCAATAATCCCTTGAGTTTAGAAGAAAGAGGGGTGATCTCAGATAAACATGCAAAATTCTTAAGGGGCTTGATAGGGTAATGCTTTCCTTAGGTGAAGTGTTCAGTACCGATGGCTGTAGTCTCAAATTAAGGAGCTGGCCATTCAGGACAGATATAAGAAAAAATTGCTTCACCAAAAGATGGTGAATTTTTGGCATTCTCTGCTCAAAGTATATTCAAAACAGAGACTGATAGAGTTTTAGTTAATAAGGGATTAAAGGGTTAAGGGACAGTGCAGGAAAGTTGAACAGAGGTAAAGATCAACCATGATATTATTAAACAGCAGAGCAGGGACAAGGGACCAACTGGCCTAATCATGCTTCTACTTTTTTATGTTCTTATGTTGCTTGGCCATTGAGCTTCAGGCAGAAAAGCATTGACTGTGACCCTTACTGCTGGCAGAGAACTTTTTACAAATAGATTCTTGCACAGCCAGATGTACTCTTGCAACAGAACAATGTTCCATCTGTGGGTGTCTGTAGCTGTTCCATCTTCAACTTTTGCTGCCAAATCATTAAAAATATTTAAGGATAAGGAAAGTTATTTGATACTAGAGTATTTCCCTTGCAGCATATATTAGTTTCTCAAATGATTCTAGGATATTTACCTCCTAAACTCTGGGAGTGTTTCATTGAGTCACAGAGTCATACAGCTCAGAAGCAGGACCTTCAACCCACTAAGTCATAGCTGACCATCCAACACCCATTTACAGAAATCCTACACTAATCCCAATTTATTCTTCCTGCATTCCCACAACTCTCCCCAGATTCTACCACTCACCTACACACTATGGGCAATTTACAGTGGCCAATTAACCCACCAATTTGAACGTCTTTGGGATGTGGGAGGAAAATGGAGCATCCTGAGGAAACCCATGCATTCACAGGAAAAACATGCAAATTTCACACAGACAGCACTGGAGATCATGTTTGAACCTGCACTGCTGGAGTTTTGAGGCAGCAGCTCTACTAGCTGTGAAACCGTGCTGCTCATTGTGTCCTATACATTGAATATGGATGGTTCGCCACTTCTGCAGCATTGCCAGTAATGTCTCACATTATCACCTGCTACTGAAGTTGTATCTGCCTGAGTGATGATAATGCTATGTCAATGTGAAATATCACAGTCTGTATTAGTCTATCATTGTTGACTCCTAATACTTTGAGATCCCCTTCAGTTTCCACCCACCAGCAACTCCAGCAAGATAGCTGACAATGTTTTTTGTATAAATAATGAGCTTTTAGATGCAGCAGATCACCTCTACTTCCTCCAAGCACCTTGCGTTCACAGAATATGTAATATACATGAACATCGTGTTATGCCTTGCCCTGGAAACGCACCTGAACCTGATGTAACGACATGATACACTCACTGCACCCAGACAGGAAAAGCAGGTAACCTCAGCAGATTCTTTGCCAAGTAAACTCAGAGGTTTATTATCCATCATCTTATTGTGTCTACCCAGATTATAAACCCCTTGATATACATAACCTCAGCACTGTTTAATACCATAATCATTAACTTTTATAACTGATAATTATAAGGCTGTAAAATATTGCTTGTTGCCAATAAATCCTGGTAAATGAACAAGCCACAGGGGAAAACTAAATTTGAAGTTTTCTTAAAGACACACTGACATCGGGAACTTCAGGGTTGCTTGGTCTTCCCTGGGAAACAATGGATTTATTTAGGTAGTCAACATGCTGATGATAACATTCCACAACCCGATCCTATTCTTAAGTCTCAGTTCTAACCTATTCTGTCTCTACTTGTATCAATATTCAGCCATTTGTTTTCCATGTTATGCTCTTGTTTCTGCTTGATTTCAAATAAACTGCCCTCTATTCTCTTCCTCCTGCCTCTGAAGAAGTCGAAGTGTATCCGATGTCTACTCTCCAAAGTCAGATCGTGGGAAACACACCAAGATTTCTCATTTCTTTAAACAAAACATTAATTGTAATGATCAGGTGGATTTGGTAAAATAATGAAATTATGCTTCTAACTTTTTGACTGACACTCCCTTCAATCTGCAAAGAGCCATAGTCAAAGAGTCATAAAGTGTCGAAATAGGCCTGTCAGCCCATCAAGTCCTTGTCAAGCACCCGTTAACACTCATCCTACATTTTATTCTACCCACATTCTCCACTATGCTTAAATGGATCAGAGTTCATCAGTTTCGACCGGCAATATCACTTCACTACAGGGAACCCCCCCCCCCCCCATGTTGGTTTAAATTCCTTGAAGAATTAATATAGATGATAAACAACAACGGACCCAGCACCGATCCCTGCAGCACACCACTAGACACAGGCCTCCAGTCAGAGAGACAACCATCTACTACCACTCTCTGGCTTCTCCTGCTAAGCCAATGTTGAATCCAATTGACTACTTCATCCTGAATGCCAAATGACTTAAACTTCTGGACCAGCCTCCCATGTGGGACTTTGTCAAAGGCCTTAGTAAAGTCCATGCAGACAACGTCCACCGCCTTTCCCTCATTGACCTTCTTGGTAACTGCCTCGAAAAACTCTATAAGACTGGTTAGACATGACTTACCACGCACAAAGCCATGTTGACTATCCCTAATCAGGCCCTGTCTATCCAAATACTTATATATCCTGTCTCTTAGAATACCTTCCAATAACTTACCCATGACTGACATCAGGCTCACCAGCCTATAATTTCCCAGCTTATTCTTAGAGCCTTTCTTGAACAATGGAACAACATTAGCTATCCTCCAGTCCTCCGGCACCTCACCCATGGCTAAGGATATTTTAAATACCTCTGCCAGGGCCCCTGCAATTTCTGCACTGGCCTCCCACAAGGTCTGAGGGGACACCTTGTCAGGCCCTGGGGATTTATCCACCTTAATTTGCCTCAAGATAGCCAGCATCTCCTCTTCCTTAATCCGGATACGGTCCATGACCTCACTACTCTTTTGCCTCAGTTCAATAGTCTCTGCCTCTGTCTCCAGAGTAAATGCGGATGCAAAAATTCATTTAAGATCTCCCCCATCTCTTTCGGCTCCATGCGTAGATGACCACGCTGATCTTCAAGAGGACCAATTTTGTCCCTTGCTACCCTTTTGCTCTTAATATAGCTATAGAAACACTTAGTATTCTCTTTCACCCTGTCTGCCAGAGCAACCTCATGTCCCCTTTTTGCCCTCCTGATTTCTCTCTTAAGTGTTCCCTTGCATTTCTTATACTCCTCAAGCACCTCATTTGATCCTAACTGTCTATACCTGATATGCGTCACCTTCTTTTTCTTTACCAGGGCCTGAACTTCCCTTGATAACCAAAGTTCCCTAAACCTGTTAGCCTTGCCTCTTATTTTAACAGGAACATACAGATTCTGTACTCTCAATATTTCACTTTTGAAAGCCTCCCATTCACCAAGCATTTCTTTGCTGGAAAACAGCCTATCCCAATGCACGTCTGCCAGATCCCTTCTGATGCCATCAAAATTGGCTTTACTCCAATTTAGAATCTCAACCCGAGGGCCAGTCCTATCCTTCTCCATGATTATCTCGAAACTAATAGAATTATGATCACTAGATCCAAAGTGTTCCCCTGCACACACTCCTGTCACCTGCCCTGTCTCGTTCCCTAAGAGGAGATCCACTATCACGCTCTCTCTAGTTGGGACTCTACATATTGATTAAGGAAACTTTCAATTAGAACTATAGAACCATAGAACAATACGGCACAATACAGGCCCTTCGGTCCACCATGTTGTGCCACCCTTCAAACCACACCTATGACTATCTAACCCCTTCCTCCCACGTATCCCTCTAACTTAAATTCCTCCATATGCTTATCTAACAATCTCTTGAACTTGTCCAATGTATCAGCCTCCACCACCACCCCAGGCAGCGCATTCCATGCACCAACCACTCTCTGGGTGAAAAACCTCCCTCTGACATCACCCTTGAACTTCCCACCCAATACCTTAAAGCCATGTCATCTTGTTTTGAGCATTGGTGCCCTGGGAAAGAGGCGCTGGCTGTCCACTCTATCTATTCTTCTCAATATCTTGTATACCTCTATCATGTCTCTCCTCATCCTCCTTCTCTCCAATGAGAACAGCCCTAGCTCCTTTAATCTCTCCCCATAATCCATACTCTCCAATCCAGGCAGCATCCTGGTAAATCTCCTCTGCACCCTTTCCAACACCTCCACATCCTTCCTATAATGAGGTGACCTATAATGGGACAAACTCTATCCCATCCAATCCCTTTACAGTGTGGGAGTCCCAGTCAATATGTGGGAAGTTAAAAACACCTACTATCATAACCTTATTTTTCTTGCAACTGTCTGCTATCTCTTTACAAATTTGTTCCCCTAATCCTGCTGACTATTGGGAGATCTATAATATAGTCCCATTAATATGGTCATCCCTTTCTTATTCCTCAGTTCCACCCAAGTTGCCTCAGTAGATGAGACCTCCAGTATGTCCTCTCTGAGCACTGCTGGGACATTTTCCCTGATGAGTAATGCCACCCCTCCCCCTTTAATACCTCCCTCTCTATCAAGTCTAAAACAACAGAACCCCAGAACATTGAGCTGCCAGTCCTGCCCCTCCTGCAACCAAGTCTCACTAATGGCTACAACGTCATAACATAATTGGGTTTAACATAAATTTAATGACATAAATTTCATAAATTTAACATATATTTAACATAAATTGGGGTTTCATGTTTGTCAGGATGCACCTTACATTTTGGTCCACATATCAGCTGCTGAGAAACATTGTACCCCATGAATCATTCAGTTCTTTCCTGCTATCAGTGCATCCCCACATCACTGGGCAGAACACATCCTCTTAGCTCAGCCTTTTTCTGAGGAAATTAATGCTAAATGCAGCACCCTATTACTCAGCATGGATTAGGTAGCAAACCTGAGACCATTCTGATCAGTAGGGATTAGTCCAACATTAAACAATACATTTAGCCATTAAGCCATTGCTGCAGAAATTTATTATCCTGCATCAATTTTGTAAACCATCAATAAAAGACCTGAGTTTACAATAACACTAATTCTTGGTTTTTTTTAGTATGCATTTAATAAGCTGAGTGTTTAGCCTAAATCAAACCTACTGAGCTTTCAAGTAAAACAAAGCCCAAGAACTTTGAGAAGATTAACTGGGGGCTTAGTCAGTAATCATGGAATTATGCTGCAACGTTCCTGGTTTACTCTTTGCTGCAAATTAATCACAATTCTCAGAGCAGTTAAGTGAGTGCATTATCTTGGAGCAGCAGATTGCCAAAACTCCATATGCATCACATTGTTAACACAGCCCAAATGTTTCTTCGTCGAACTGCTGTGGAGATGATTCTTCTCATTACAGCGGAGGTACAGGAGCCTGAAGACCCACATACAATGCCTCAGGAAGAGCTTCTACCCCTCCGCCATCAGATTTCTGAATGGTCCATGAACCCATCAACTCTACCTCGTTATTCCTCTTTTCCACTATTTTGTTTATTTCTTGGTAACATTGTAATTTTTATGTCTTGCACTGTACTGCTGTGCAAAATACAAATTTCACAACATATGTCAGTGATAATAAACCTGATTCTGATGCTGCAGAGCAACATATAATTTTACAACAATGGTTTGCAAAGCGCGGGAAGTTGATATCATTGAGCTCTAAGTCATCTGATTCTCACTTCATAAAATATGGCTGGGCTCTTAATTAAGTTTAAGCTGGGGAATTCTTCTTGCCAATGGTAAGTGAGTAGAATCTCACTTCGTGGTGTCACCATACTAAAGACAAGTAAACTCATCCAACTTCAACACCTAGAAAATGTCCAATGGTGTTCCTGCAATCTTCCATTGTGAACTGGCAATGAGTGAAGTTCTCTTTATAGGCTACTCCAATTTACTTATTGAACACTCAGCAAAGTTTACCTTGGAGGCAAATGTCTTTCACCATCAGACAGAAAAGAAATATGAAACAATATTATGTAGGTAGCAAAACGTTAAACAATTTGGAGATGATGAAAGTGGTGGCAAAATGCTGTGATTAAATCATGTTCTATCCAAGCTCATTCACTTTCCAAAGTATCACAACCAGGAGCACAGTTCCTCTCTCACCCACCAAATCTCAGTCTTGCACTCCACAACTCACAACTCCAGCCAACTGTAGTACTCACCAGGTTGGATTCTGAAGTTCGTTTCAGTGAAAATGGCATTTCATTAAGAATTAATGTTTCTACATACCACAATTCAGAAGGTAAAACTGTGTTATCTAAAAATAAAAGTCTGGTGTTCATTGTTTGTAATTGTGCTGAAAGTAAATGCTATCATTGTTTTCAAAAGGGAACTAGGTGGATATGAGGGAGAAAAATATCACAAGGCCCTAGAGAAAGGGTTGTGGATCAAGACTGATTAAATTGCTCAAATAGAGAGCTGGCATGGGATCAATGGGTTGAATGGCCTCCAATGTTTTAACAGTTCTATAACTGCAGATTGTTTTGTGTGCAGTTTATTCTTTAACTATTTTATAAACAGCCAGACAGAAGACAACCCAATTAAAAGTGAAGGTAGGAAAGGAGGAATGTGTTAATTAGAAAAAAATAGAGAGGATTTCTGGAGTTCAAAGATGTTCAACAAGTGAGGCTAAGTGCAATCAGCTCTTGGGAACACTTATTGGGAACACCTTGCTTGTTGTTCTCCCCAGAGCAAGACCGTAACTCTATATATAACCCAACATCAGGAGATCAAAGGCTGATGGGGCCACACCTCTGCAATACCCTGCAGAAAATGGGAAACTCTTAAATCTCGTATTGTTATTGTTTGTGGCATAAAAACAATACTGCTCTCTTCAAAGGATTAAAGGGTTAATGTTTAAACAGAGAATATCCTCACAGTACTCGGGTTACACTGGCCACTGCAGAACATCAACCCTAAGTGCCAATACAGCCCAACCAGTCTTTGTCCAAACAGGTGTCAACTTTCCCTTAAAAGCATCCTCCTTTAAAAAGACACAGTTATCAGGTGACTCTGAGCAGGAGCCCGTCCCCTTCCATTCGGCATAGCCAGTGACCTGCATGAATGTCAAACAATAGCCAGATGTCACTGATAGTTAAACCAGTGACTGGTTTAATTCCAGCAGCCCAACGGCTGTGATCACAATGCTACTCAGCAGTCGCAAACTGGCAAAATGCTGATGCATTAAAAAAAATCACTGAGTAGAACAGTGCAAAGGTCTTTCAGAGAACCAGCACATCACACACTGGGTAACTGACAGACAACAGGATGGTGGTTTTGCAAAAGGAGAGTCATTAAAACATAAACCTTCCAAGGCCATGTCTTAACCCTGATTAACTCATTTCTTTGGAGCAATGAAAAATGAAGTTATTAACTGCACTGAGACTGGAAACTTCACTGACACTAACTGTGAAGGCATCATTACATTCCCTCTCTAATGGTGCTGGCAAAACAAATGCTACCAGTCAAATCAAAGGCTACCACTTTTATTAGCTACCAGTAGCCTAAGCAATCAGTCCACCCAACCACCACAATATTATCAAGGGCCTGATTTTTTTTTATTCATTCCTTGGGAGTTTACTGCCCATTCCTAACTCCACTTGAGAGCCACACATGTGAACCACTGCAGTCATTCTGGTGAAGGTACATGCACAAAGCTTTTGGGAAGGGCATGCCAGGATTTAGACCCATGAAGATGAAGTAAGGGTGATATATTTCCAAGTCAGGATAACTTAAAACTTGAAGGGAAATCTACAGTTGGTGGTGTTCCCATGTGCTTGAAGCCTTTGTCCCTTTTGGTGGTAGAAATTGTGGGTTTGGGAGGTGCTGTCATAGTAGCTTGGGTGCTTGAGTAACTGCAGTGTATTTTGTGGATGGGACATACTGCAGCCACAGTCCAATAATATGGGAAGGAATGAATGTTTAGGATGGCGGATGAGGTGCAGACCAGGTGGGCTGCTTTGCCCTAGATGGTGACAAGAGTTGTTAAAGAAAAGTACATCACAAGCTCAACTTGTGCTTTCTGGATAGATTTAGAGCATCATGAGATAAATTATTCAACACAGGTTACCTTCACTTGTAGCCACGGTGCTTTGTGGCTACTCCAGTTGAGTTTCCAGTCAATGGTCACCCCTATGATGTTGATGTTGGAGATAGTTAGTATCAGGCACTTTTTGGCACTTCTAGACAACACTCATTCCTGACTGTTGTCTGGATTTTGCTCCATGCTGGTATGGACTAGTTTCCTTACTGAATTGTTGATAACGGAATTATACAATGCAATCATCAGCAAACCTCCCCATTTCTGACGTTATGGTGGAAGAAAGATCATTGATGAAGCAGCTGAAGATGGTTGGGCTGAGGACATTGCCTTGAGAAACTCCTGCAATAATCTCCTGGGCCTGGGCTGAATGACCAACAATCTCAACCATATTAGTATGCATGAGACATAATCCAATCACTGTGTTGTCTTCCCTTTGCCACATTTTTGGAGTCGGGGGGGGGGGGGGGGGGGTGGTGGCACATTGAAGAAGATCGAAAGATTTCAGGAGACTTGATATTGAATCGCCTGTGGCAGAAATTATCCTTCATACGTCTTGAAGACAATTTGCAGCTAATAGCAATACTCTGCACATATTTCAAGTCTCGACTAAAAACCCAGAGAATCTGAATTTAAATCACATTACTGCAGCTTGAAAAATTGAACTTATTTGTTAAGACGTCTGAAACTTAATTAAGATAAGATCTTTATTAGTCGCATGTACATTGAAACACACAGTAAAATGAATCTTTTGTGTACTGGGGGCAGCACACAAATATCGCCATGCTTCTGGCGCCAACACAGCCTGCCCACAACTTCCTAACCCGTACGTCTTTGGAATGTAGGAGGAAACCAGAGCACCCAGAAGAAACCCACGCAGACACGGGGAGAACGTATAAACTCTTTACAGACAGCGGCCGGAATTGAACCCGGGTCGCTGGCACTATAGTAGCATCACGCTAACTGCTACACTACTGTGCCTGCCCATAAAAAACAGTGAAATGCATCTTTTGCATAGAGTGTTCTGAGGGCAGCTCGCAAGTGTCGCCACGCTTTCGGTGCCAACATAGCATGCCCACAACTTCCTAACCCATACATCTTTGGAATCTGGGAGGACACCGGAGCACCCAGAGGAAACCCATGCAGACATGGGAAGAACATGCAAACTCCTTACAGACAGCGGCTGGAATTGAACCCGGGTCAGTGAAAGTGGCCATAATGCTATTGAATTGTTGCAAAAAAACCAACTGGAATTTATATGCCTTTTCAAGCAAAAGGTCTGGCATTGATGCAAGCTCTGACCTTTCTTGTGACCTTAGTCCCACTGTGGCATGGTTTATCACCCTAAGAAGTAGCTTATGAGGCCAAGCTGCTACATTTGACACATTTCTAAATATCATAACTTTTACATAATTGTGTGCATTTGACAATAGATGGATAAAAGAGCCAGAAATGGGAATGTGTGACAGTACTTAGGGAAGAGACTGCAGAAAAAGGATAGAGCAGGATCATGGGGAGAATGTAGATGAGGATCAAGATTATATGCCATGAACAGTTGGATTAGCAGCATCAGTTCAAATATGTGAGAACTGATTGCCTGACCAGACACAAGAGTTTTCATGGTAGATTGGGGGATGGTGGTGTTTGATGTTGTGGTGACAGTAAAAACATATTGGATAAATCTGGTGGGCTAACCTCAAATTTTGGGAGTATATTTCATCATATTCCTGTAAGTGGACAAATAATTCATGTAACTCACAAGATTATGCAAGGATGGGAGAATGTATTTGGGTGATCCCTCAACTGCTTCATTCACACACAGTTCCTTCCAATAGCAATCCCTGGGTAATCATCAGTAGTATGAAACATGGCTTTATTATCCCTTCAGTAGGATTGAAGTCAGTGGTAGAGGACTTACTGTCCATAACTTCAGTATTAAACTTGGGATATACCAATCTTTTCCAGCTCTCTTCCATATCGGATAATGTACTGAAAGTTTTAAACTTTTTTTTGGCCAATGTTGTAGGAGTACCAGCATATGTTTTAAAAAAACAGTGCAATAGACCTTCTGGCAACTTCCACCATTACTTCTTTCAGTAGCTGTCACCACTGTTCTAGAAGGCTCTGCACCCACAAGTTGAATCTGTAACATTTGGATAAATTTGCATGCTTATACAAACTGAGTTTCCTGGTCCAGCTCTCACCAGGGCATTCTCAAAATGCATGCACTTGCTTTCCTAATTTACACTGCAAAGCCACAACCTCAGGCTCTAAGTTCAAAGGCTTCATGTGCTTAGTAACACCACCATCAATATGTTCCCCTCCAAGTTACACACCACCCTGACTTGGAGATACAGAACAACATACATCATCAACGATCCCCACCATCCAGGCCATGCCATCTTCTTGCAGCTGCCATCGGGCAGGAGATACAGAAGCCTGAAGTCCACACCACCAGGTTCAAATATAGCTACTTCCCTTCAACCATTCGGTTCTTGAACCAACCGGCACAACGCTAATCACTGGACTTTAGCAACACTATGACCACTTTGTTCATTCTGCACTAAAATGAACTTCAACTATTTTTGTTTTAATTGTGTTCTTTCTTCTAAAAATTGTATTGTAGCAGCTGCTACCGCGATGTGAAAGCAAGACACTAGTCGGTGGGCTGCAGAACAAAAACTGATTTATTTTCCTGCCTTGCGCGGGCCTTTTAAGAGGAACCGTTCCCGCCCACCGAAAACGGAAATGATGTATGCGCTACATCATCAAACTTTTCCCGCACGCGGGTTCTCCCCATCACTCGGGGAAGACGAAGGCCCAACGTCATCTTGGGCCTCACCGCTCCGACGACGTGCGACCCAACCGCCGAGCTGGTTCGCTTGCTCAGATGGTGAGTCGCTACAGTATTTAATTTATGTTTAACATGTTTAATTTATGTTCTTATTGGGAATGCTGCTTACATGATGCTACGTGCCTATGATGCTACTGCAATTAAGTTTTCCATTAAACCTGTGCATATGACAACAAGCTCAATTATGACTTGTTCATTCATCATTGCTGGGTCTAAATCCTGGAGTTCCATAACCAACTGCACAGTCAGAGTACTTTCACCAGGAGGACAGCAGTCATTCAAGAAGGAGACTCACTACCAGCTTCTCAAAGTCAATTCGGGATGGGTAATAAATGCTGGTCATACCAGCAATGCCCAGAACCTGGAAATTGAACAAATTAAAACAAAATCCATTTTATTGACGACAAATATCAAACTGATGTCATCCTTAAGTCAAATGCATTCATTATATTCTTCAATCATTTCAGGTGGATCTTGTTGAAAAAGTGGAAAAAGATGTGATTGAGGTGTTTGGAAACAAATTGAGTCAGTCATTGACAAGTTTTGGATCCAAAATTGGCTTCCTCATAGAAGACAGAGGGTAGAGGTAGAGGGGTGTTTTCTTACTGGAGGTCTGCAACCAGTGGTGCTCTGCAAGGATCAGTGCCTCTATTGTTTGTCATACATATTAATGATTGGATAAACATGTAGGTAGTCTGATTAGTAAATTTGCAGATGACACGAAAATTGGCAGAGTTGTGGATGTGAGGAAGATTGTCAATGGATACAGCAGGATATAGACCAGTTGGAAATTTGGGCGGAGAAATGGCAGGTGGAGTATAAGCTGCACAATTCTGAGGTGATAAATCTCTGTTGACTCTGCTCAAGCTTACTATTCTTTTCAAGGAGTTTGGTTGTTACATCCCTTAATATGATTCTAGCATTCTCCTACAAGTTGGTAGTTTCCCGATTTTAGTCTCACTCCTTTCTTAATAGAGGGATTACATTTTCTACCCTTTGATCCATAAGGATAATTCCAGAATCTATACAGCTCTGGATGATAATAACCACATCATCCACTATCGCTAAAGCTAGTTATTTCTAAGCTCTGGGATGTAGATCATAAGTTCTTTATGACTTATCAGCTTTCAGGCATACCAACCCTGCTAGTTGATTTTTTTGAGTAATGATTAGTTTATTCAAATCCTCATTCTCGCTAGATGTTCCAATATATTTGGCAGGTTTTGGGCATTTTCTGAGTGAGGTCATCAGATGTGACCAAGAATCAAACCTGGTATCTTTCCAGCTAATTTACCTTAGTCCTACATTCAGCCAGCTGGGCTACCAAGTAGTTTGTATTGAACAAGGCCTCGAAAATGCAAAATCCCAGCAAAACCATGCTCAATAAAAATTACACAAGCAGCCAAACAAAATAAGCAGTCAACGAAAGCACTCACAGCATCAGTACTCAGAGCAACATTATTATTCACATCAGTAAGAGACTTCCAGAACTGCATAGTTATGCAAATTTAGCTTATCGCACTGACTACACCGTTTCTGTACAGAAGCAGTAAAGCAGATTCTTTATCTCATTATAAAACAACAATTGCATTATTCCAATATGCTTTTATAAAGTACAAAGGGAGGTAATTTCGATCAAATAGGGCTTCAATGGGAAGACCCATATGAAAAAAAGGGACAGGGAAAGATAGGAAAATAATGAGTAAGCACACAGAACAAAAGATTGTTTGGGCTGTTGCTTTAAAGCCAGGGTGATGGACCCAATGGCTCTTCTGGTGGCCAACTGATTTTCAATCACATAATTACACGTCATAATTTGGTTTTGTGAAATTATGCTTCCAAAGCTCAAGAGTTCATGGACTAAGTTCACCTTCAGCTGTTTCGTCAGTGACATTCTTTCCATCATAAATCAGAAGCTGGGACGTTTGCTGATGAATCCATTCACAGCTCCTCAGCAAATGAAGCAAAAAGACCTAGGCAACATTCAGGCTTGAGATGATGAGTGTCAAATAACATCTGTGCCATAAAGTGCCAGGCTATGATCATCTCCAACAAGACAAAGTCATCGATCCTTAAAATTCAATAGCACCATCCCCCCACTATCGATATCTCGGGGGTCACTAGTGAGAAAAAATCAACTGGACCAGTGACAGGAATACTATGACTGCAGGAGCAGATCAGAGGCTGGGTATCCTGTGGTGAATGACTCAACTCACGACAACCCAAAGCATTTCTACCATCTACAAGGCACAAGTCAAGAGGATAAAAGAATACTTGCCTGGAAAAATGAACACCAACAACTCTCAAGAAATGACACCATCAAGAGCAAAGCAGCCTGGTTACCGGCACTCCTTTAATCTCCCTAAATACTCACCCCCTTCATCACTGGTGCGCAGTGTGCACCACCAGTTACTTGCCTAGGATACTTTGACAGCATCTTCCAAGCCCACAAATTCTACCAGCAGGAAAGACAAGGGTAGCAGGCACATGGGAACATGCAGATTCCCCTCCAAGTCACACACCATCTGGTTTGGAAAAATATTGCTGGTCCCTCATCGTCATTGTGACAAAATCCTAGACAGCATTATGGAAGTACCTTCACCAGAAAGACTACAGTGGTTCACAAAGACAGTCTATGGCCACCTTCTTAAGAACAATTAGGGTTCGACAATAAAGTCTGGCCTTGCTAGCAATGTCCAGATCTCAAAAAAATAAACAGATGAAAAACAAAGTTCATGGCACAGTGAGCTACATATGGAGCAAAGGCTTCAGTCAAACCACCATTCTGCTTTGAATTAGTTCCACTCAAATAGGATGATAAAAGGCTTGGAAGTATTGGTCGCAGCAATCCCTGTGTATGCTTGGAAATAAAGTCAGCTGGGATTCCTGCTTCTGATTACCACCTAGTGACTCCTGGCACAAAGAATGCACATGTGACCAGCAGGGAAGGTCAGGGTCGGGTCATGGTGCCTCATGCGGTCTGCCAAAGCTTACTGTCCATGCATATCTGAGTGCATTACTTGAAGAAAGATATCCTGGCAAAATTAGGGAAGGGAAGATGGAAAAAACCCTGGTGGGCAGTTCGTGATGGCGTGCAGCAGGAGGGGAGAGGAAGAGGGAAAGGAGGCAGAGGTTGGTGAAGAGAAGGGTGTTTATATAAAAGGCTTTGCAATGAAACACACATGTAGGGAAGAGGAATATAATCTCACAATCAGCTTCCAACATTGCAAACTTTAGATTGTTGCTCAATCGCCAGTACTTTATGTAAAACGTAGACAACATTGCTAGTATCACTCCATGATACAAACTGAATCAGCTATTTGTTCAAAATATTTTCCGACTAATGTGATGTGGTTGCCAAATCTCATTTACAGCGTATTTATGGCAAGGGCACAAGGTCAACACAAACAGCAACTGTTCACCTATACAGTTACAGCAGAGCCTCACGATAAGATGAGAGTAGAGACAGTGTAAAATTGCTTGCAAAGTGATGCACAGATTTTGAATAAAATAATTCTTACCATGGAGTGGAATTGTTCTGGAATTCTTTGGATATCCCACTATATCCCACTGGATCAAACAAAAACTGACTGTCCCTGTGGCCTCTTAAGCAGCACCCCACAGTATCATGCATCACCCACCCTTACTGTAGCAAGGAACAACCCCAATATAATTCTGCTGAGGATTTAACTGGTCAGCAGGTGTTGCAAAGATGACATATATGCCAACAACTGCCCATCCCCGACCACATCCAGTCCTTGCTTTGCTCTGTGAGCACTAGATCATTCTCAAATCTGGTTTCCAAATTACAAAGCTTCTCTGAGCGTCAATCCTGCAGTGGACTGCACTGCAATATTTGGTTGGTTTCTTAAGGCAATTTTGATCAGCTAAGATCCTTCCCCTGCCACTCAGGTGTCTGACACATACTAGTTCTGCTGGTTTTTCAGCTTCAGCCATAAGCTGTTTCCGGGCTACAGTGCGGTGCCTCTGGGCTGCGTTACACTCCTCCAGATCTTTGGAAGACCTACAAATACACCATTGCTTTTCTTCATTCCCATAATTGACACCGTGCAACACCTGGACCCTACAGTACTCCAGACAATTATTCTGTTCATCCGTACCAAAGTTTTGTTATTTCCTTTTATAGGAGTTTTTTTTGTGCTATCATCCTTTTTGCCATTTCATCACTCCTGACTGCGCCCCTATCAGAAATGTTTCCTTGTGTTCTCTCTTCACCTTCCACCTTCCCCTCACCTGAAAACTTGCTTAATCTCTAACTTTCCCTGTTCAGATAAAATTGTTAACTCTGCTTCTCTCTCCACAGATGCTGCCAGCCTTTTCTATTCTTCTCCCACTGAAATATTTATATCAGCTTGGTTTCCAATGCTTGACCCAACAAACAGGACCTAACTCACTCACACATGCCTCTGGACTTGGTACAACAAATTATTGCTACTCCATAATGGCTCCACCATTTCTACATCAACTTTTTCCTGCTATTGGACCTCTGACTTTCAGCAATGACTACCAGCTATTCTCCCCTCTGTATTCCCTATTTCACCACCAGCGCATATCCTAATCAATTCATCGAAGTAACTTGAATTTTCCTTGCACTATTCATGTGCATATTACAGCTGCCCTCCACGTGGTGCTCATCAATTCTATTCCCACTTTTGCCCGTCCATTTTCTCCTTATCCCTAAGAGATCTCTCTCCCATCATCATGTGTCCTTTGATTTCTCCACTCACAGGTTCTCTGCCTCCCCCTCCCAAATACCAAACCTGACCCAACACTGCTCTTCTCTTCCTCCATTCAAATTCCCCAATCCATAGTCACAGCCACGTTATTAAATGGCCTTGCTTCTACCAACATCTCTATCACATGTAAGGCCACATCTAATCACCTTCTTAAATCAATTTCCACCCTTATTTACCCCCCATTGCTATTATTCCTTTGTCCACTACTAGAAAAAAAAACTCTATACACATTCACTTATCCCTGCACAGTTTTGCCACTCTAATGTGGATTTACCATTAAACTGCTGGCACAAGGACAGCAGTCTCTGGGAATTCAAGCTAAACAAATGTCAGTGTAAAACGGCAGCTACCAGATACATGCACTGAGTTATCAGAGAGACTTGGAAGTTTTAGATTGCAGTGAACGACTGTCAAAATGTTACGCTTTCTCTGTGATTATTTCTTGCATCGGGGTCAAATGTGGTAGGCACACCACATGAAAGATGTTGGTGTTTCCTGTGTCTAAATGCCTGCATCTGAGATTGATTATCAGCTGGCTGCCAGTCCATAGAAAATACCCCAAGAAGCCCGGTGCTTTCTCAGAACTGAGTGCTCCGGTTTCCTCCCACATTCCAAAAGGCGTACAAGTTAGGAAGTTGTGGGCATGCTATGTTGGCACCAGAAGCATGGCGACACTTGCGGGCTGCCCCCAGAACCCTCTATGCAAAAGATGCATTTCACTGTGTGTTTCGATGTACATGTGACTAATAAATATATCTTATCATAAAAAGATGGAATCTTATCTGATTTATCCTCTCCCTGACTTACGGAGTCCAACTCAAAATCAATGCCATCACCACTGCCCAGCTCTCATTGGGTTAACTCAGCACACACCAGAGACTAGTTCCCATAGCTATGCCTTTGATTTGAAGGAAGTGAGTGGAGCTAAAGAAGAAGTCGTTCAATGTGAGAACATGTGAGATGCAAGAAGGGTGGTAGAAGGGACGCTGGCTGGCCTTATGTTCAAGCAAGAACCAAAGGCCCTTCAAGACATCCTGGTGTGGAATGGGATGGTGGAGTAGAGGAATTGAATATCCATGGTGGAAATAAGCCAGTTGGGATCAGAGAACTGGAAACAGTCAAAGTGGCAAAAAACATAAGAGGTATCATGGATATGAGTGGAAGAGAATGAACAAATAGAGAAAGAATAGAGTCAAGGTAGGAAGAAATAAATTTGGTGTGGGGCAAATAAGTTTTAAATAATGGCCTGATGATCAATGGAGTTGTGGGCCAGTGGAGATAATGAGGTCAGAGATCAGGCACCCAGCCTCATTCTTCTTGCAACACAGAAGGAGGCCATGCAGCCCATTAAGTCTGTGCTGGTTCTCAGAGCCATCCTATCAATCCTACTTATTTTCTTGTAACCTATTCTCTCTCTCATCTACTGACCCCAATTCTCTTGACAGCCAGTTGCACATGGGGCAACTTATAGTAGCCAATTAATGTACCAGCATCTCTTTGGGATGTGGGAAGAAACCAGAGCATCCGGGAGTAATCCACATGGAACATGCAACTCCACACAGACAGCACCTGAGTTCAGGATTGAACCTGAATCACTGCAGCTGTATGCAGCAGCTCGAACTGCTGCATCGCTGCCACACTGATCTTTTGAATTCTCAAGCTCAAAAATCTACGGAGGCTGATCTGCAGGCAGGCACAGTAGTGTAGCAGTTGGCATAACACTATTACAGCGCCAGCGACCCAGGTTCAATTCCGGCCACTGTCTGTACGGAGTTTGTACATTCTCCCCGCGTCTGCGTGGGTTTCCACCGGGTGCTCCGGTTTCCTCCCATGTTCCAAAGACGTACGGGTTAGGAAGTTGTGGGTATGCTATGTTGGCGCCGGAAGTGTGGTGATACTTGCGGGCTGCCCCCAGAACACTCTATGCAAAAGGTGCATTTCACTGTGTGTTCCTCAAGTATATTCAAGGCGAAGGTAGATTTTTGGACTACAGGGGAATCAAGAATTATTGGGCCAAAGATTCTGTTTCTATTTCTTATGTTATTACATCTTGCTTGTGTTTCCCCCTTCAACAGTCTCTGGGGATTTGGAAGGCAAAAGCAGTTTCCTGCTACAGCCCAGCTGAGGGTTTAACATAGGCCTGGGCTTACACCTGAGACCTTTCTTGGTTGATTGGCTCTGCAAACACACCATCCAAGACTCCCTAAAACATCTTTTAGGAAAAGGTGCAAAGTGTTCTAAAGCCACAACTGTCCTCTCAGACAAATGTTAAAGTGATGTGGTGGAGTTCTCTCCGATGCCCTGCCCAGTACTTGTCCCTCAACAAACGGCAAAACTACATCATAAACTTCCAACAAATGTTATGGTGAAAGGGCAGGAAACTGGACCTCAGGGATGGCAAATCACCCAAGGGCAGATTGGCCTCCTCCTGTTCCTACTTCTTATGGTTTTATGGTCTTTTTATTTGAGCTTCTTGCACTCAAAGTGGCTACCTTATTTCTTACATTGCCCAAGTGACTGTACTGTGAAATTACTCAGTGGCTGTGAAGCACTTGAGGATGACCTGAAATGTCCTTTTACATTTTTACATTTTCATTTTTGCATTTTACTTTTTTAATGCAGAATATCTCCGTATGTGTTTTACATTTCCAGTTGATTGATTTGCAAATCCAAAACACATACAGAGGTATTCTGCATAATAAAAAATCATTTGCGTTCTATAAGAATGGTGCAGTGGTTATTTAATCTACAGTAATTGCTTTAAAATTGCATTGCAGATCTAGGGGTCTAGAAATGGTGGAGTGTAACACTGGACGAAAAGGGAAGGGAACAATCACTGATGAAGAGCCAGCTCATAATGTAAATACTTTAAATAATCCAGTCTACAAATGGTGTTGAAATATTTCAATATAAAACTGAAATAGGTCTCGAGGTTTGAGTACACAGGGCACTTAACACAGTCACTGAAGTGCAACAATCAACAGCGCAGATAAAATGCTTTAATGACCTCAGGATACCCAATGCCAATGAAGTACTTCTGGAAAGCAATCACCAATGCAAAATAGGAAACGTGGCAGCTGACTTGAAAATAGTTCAATTTGTTAACCATTTCCAAAATGCAAATACTGTAAACAAAAAACAATGTAACATGGTGTTCAACAACTCATCAGATCAGTTCAATTCAACTGGTGAAGGAAGTGGCTGGTATGATACTGAGAATGGACTAAGGGACTCGACAAACTAATGCCATAGTGATTTCCTAAATCACGCTGTCAGCAGCTGCACAAAAGCAGTTATTTCAATGCTCACTGTCATTCTCTCGGTTGAACATGGCTCAAACACTGACAGCCATGTGATGAATGTTAAAGGAAACACATGGTTAACCACTTGTTTCTGGTCTGAAGAAAACTGGTTAAAAAGAAACAGGATGCCCTCCGAAGTCTCAAGCTCTAGAATTCGCTGATGGCTTGGTTAAGGCAGCAATTTAATGTGTACATTAAATGGCTTTTCTTCCAAATATATCACTTGCACGTCTGATGCCTCACTACACGTATAAAAACTAAATAGCAGAGGTAAAGGAAATGTGAATAAACCAGCTTCTAAATCACAAACTGAGTTCAGATCCAGTATGTAATAGTGTCAGCCACTGAAATTCAGTATCAACAAATATAGACAAGGAAGCAAAGCATACAGAGTCCACAAATGGTGTTAAAATAGCTCAGTTTGAAATTTAAAAAGATCTGGAGGAAGTGCAAACATAACAATTAACACATCCAGTCAAAGAGAAACAATAAAAAAAAGCAAGGGGAATGTTAAACTATTTTGGTGAAATAATGAGAGATTGTTAGTCTATCTGAAATGCAGCTTTCAAGTTAGTGTAAGTCCTTCTGCTCTCTCAGGGGGACATAAAAGATCACACTTTTTACTTCTAGAGCAAAAGGGGTGCCTACTTATCTCTCAACCAGAATCAGTAAAGATTTCATCATCATTGTTATCTAGGACCTTGCTAAATGTAAATTTGTTGGCATTTCCTAATTTATAACAGTGACCACAGTCCATAATTATTCCAGTGGCATTCGCATCCATTGGGAGATCCTGATGTTATGAAAGGTGCTATATAAATGTAAGTTCTTTCTCTACTTGAGTGCAAATTCAAGGAAGTCACATTTAATCTCTGATCAAACTGTACTTTTAATTAAAAGTGTTAATATTTAAAATGTGATGACAGTGAGCCAGAAAATATCCAGAGCCTTATTTTCAAGTTTATTTCCTCTCCCTATTCTTGGTTAATCCCTGTGTCATGGCTTCATTCATTTTCACTTATTCAATCCAAGGAGCAAAACTGGTGCAAAAGCTACACTTGTTCGATTTCACTGTGCAACATCAGCTCTTAATGGACTCTTCTCTCTAAAAGTGTTTTTCTGTTGTCCGTAAACTGTGGGTCATGAGCACCTTTCTGGTGGGACAAGAGTGGGGGTTAGATCCATCCTGTGGGTGTCCTTTGCCTCCCTCAACCATCACTGTGGGTCTGTGTTAAAGAGCTCTGAATTCCAACAACCCAACCGCGATAGGGAGTTTGAAAGCATGGTGGTTAAGTTACTGGACTAGGACCCAAAAGCCTGGACCACTGATCCAGAAATATAAATTTGAATCCCACCCTGCCATGGGAAATTAAAACAAATCTGTTTCCTTTTAAAAAAAAGTTGGTCTGTGTTGGAATAAACTTGAAACTGCTGGATTGTTGCAAAAATATGGTTTCAAGGAAGAAAATCTGCCAACCTTATCTAGCTTGCCCCATATCTGATCCCAGATCCACCAATAAGGTTTATTCATTGCTAGCAATGCCCACATCTCATGCATGAAGAAGAAAAAGGATCTCAGGAAACTGTGTTCCTCCATTCCTGCTTGCAAGTACATCCTTTCTCCTCATTGTTCTACCACTGGTGCCACAGTGTCCAGGCCTAATGTCTGGAATGTACTCACTAAACCACTCTCCTCCTTACCACCTGCCTCCTTGGACAAAGATAAATTGTTCTGCTTATTTGATTCGCTTTTCTTTGTCCAATTACACTTCTGCAAAGTGCCTCAGCCTGTCTTGTGCATTGAAGGAGCTATGTAATGCAAGTTGTTTGCTGAAGGTGAGAATGATGATAAAGACCAGAATCTCTGATTAAGCACAGAAAACTTTTTTTTAGTGGGCTATTGATGACCATTTCTGGCTCAGCAAACAGCAGCAAAGATTCCCCTCCCTCACTTTCCGTCACATGAGCAGAGCATGTTTTATTTGCAAATAAACTGACGCCAGAGAAAACCAAAGGAAACCACCACCTAAACAAGACAGAAAATCAAATAAATGCCCAGGTTTTAGTCACAATAGGGATTTCCTTGTTACCGTGTGTGTGTGTGTGTGTGTGTGTGTGTGTGTGTGTGTGTGTGTGTGTGTGTGTGTGTGTGTGTGTGTGTGTGTGTGTGAGAGAGAGAGAGAGAGAGAGGGGTGGAGACAGGAGTACATTCTAAACAAAATCAGGCATTAGCATGGTTTAAGAAATGGGTTGCCAGTATCGTACGATATTAAGGGTTGGAAAAAAAGTTGGTCTACTCCTTATTTTCAGAACACATTTGGGCTGCATCTGAGTATTGCATTCAAGTCTGTTCACCCCATTACAGGAAGCATGTGTAGGCTATGGAGAGGGTGCAGAAGAGGTTTACCAGGATGCTGTCTGGATTAGAGGAATCAGAATCAGATTATCACTGACATATGACATGAAATTTGTTGTTTTGTGGCAACAGTACAGTGCAAAGACATAAAAATCTATAAATTACAAAAATAAATAAATAGTGCAAAAAAAAGGAATAATGAGGTAGTGTTCATGGATCATTCAGAAATCCGATGGCAGAAGGGAAAAAGCTGTTCCTGAATCGTTGAGTGTGGGTCTTCAGGCTCCTGTACCTCCTCCCTGATGGTAGTAACGAGAAGTGGGAATGTCCTGGATGGTGAGAGTCCTTAATGATGGATGGCGCTTTCTTGAGGCACCGCCTTTTGAAGATGTCCTCAGTGGCGGTGAGGGTTGTGTCCGTGATGGAGCTGGCTGAGTCTATAACCCTCTGTAGCCTCTTTCAATCCTGCCATTGGAGCCTCCATACCAAGCTGTGGTACAACCAGTCAGAATGCTCTCCACCATACATCTATAGAAACTTGTAAGAGTCTTTGGTGACATACCAAATCTCTTCAAACTCCTAACAAAGTAAAGCCGCTGGCATGTCTTCTTTGTGATTGCATCAATGTGTTGGGCCCAGGATAGATCCTCTGAGATGTTGACACCAAGGAACTTGAAGCTGCTCACCCTTTCCACCGCTGACCCCTCAATGAGGAATGGTGTGTGTTCTCTCGAGTTCCCCTTCCTGAAGTCCACAATCAATTCCTTGGTCTTGGTGACATTGAGTGCAAGGTTGTTGTTGCGACACTACTCAACCAGCCAATCCATCTCGCTCCTCTATGTGTCCTCATCGCCATCTGAGATTCTACCAACAACAGTGGTGTCATCGACAAATTTATAGATGGTGTTTGAGCTGTTCTTAGCCACACAGTCATGAGTGTAGAGAGAGTAGAGCAGTGGCTAAGCACACATTTTTGAGGTGCTATAAGAGGGCAGGTACTATAAAGAACAGTTGGACAAACTAGGGTTGTTTTCTGTGGAGTGGCTGAGGCGGAGGGGAGACCTGATATGAGTTTATGTGGTTATGAGAGGCATAGATAGACAGCTAGTATCTTTTTCCCAGGGTCAAAATTTCTAATACTTATTTTAATACTGGAGGGCATGCATTTAAGGTGAGAGGGGGAAAGAACAAAGGATATGTGTGGGGCAAGTTTTTTTTACACAGGGAGTGGTGGGTGCCTGGAATACGCTGCCAGGGATGGTGGTGGAGGCAGAAACGAAGAGGCGTTTAAGATGCTTTTAGATAGGCACATGAATATGCAGAGAATGAAGGGATATGGACCATGTGCAGGCCGAAGAGATTTGGTGTCATTAGCTTAATTAGTTCAGCACAACTTTGTGGGCTGAAGGGCCTGTTCCTCTGCTGTACCGTTCTATGTTCTACGTTCTAAGATCTGTTTATTTTCAGTTCAAGATGAAAAACCTCCAACCCAAAGCAAAATAACGCTTCGCTGGAGATGTGTTATTTCAGAATCCAAATAAAATGCCACCTAATGCAACCTCACAGTAGTGCCAGGCTCACTTATTAATTATGGCCATTCAGGCATGCAAGAAAATGACAGCCAGGGCCTGTGGAAAAAAAACAAGGCACCACATGACAAAAGACTTAAGGTACTTTAATGACCCTAATGTAGTTTAGGAGAGTTATATAACTCAATGTAGACTTCAGAATGACCCAGGAATTTCCTTACCTGTGTGACTCAATACTCACCGCCATGGCAACTGGAGCAGCATAGCAACTGAGAAACATCAGGTGGTCCACAGAAATGGAACGTCTACATTGGCTATCCCAAAAATGGGCACAAGGATTCTGATGCTTGGTTAATCCATGTACATTGACAGCAATACAGAGAGCAGGCCAAATCCATGTCATTTGATCATTATAAAAATTCCTGCATGTGGCCAGTACTAATACTGTTGTTACAGACTGCATGTGTCAGCATGAGCAAGATATCATAACCTGTTGCTAGCAATTAAAAATAGCCATTCCTCCTTGAAGCAAGCCTGCTCCTCTCAAAGGGGAAATACATTACAGCTAAAACAGGTACTGGCAGTCGTGCCCGAGGAAGTAAATCTCGTCCGGAAAACAATGAAGGACAGCAGGGAAATGGAGGCAACTGACTCCAAGGTTTCTTGGATTTTTGTGAGGGAGGCCTGGGCACAGGAGTTGCAGAGAAGCAGAGAGGTCAATGTGTCCACAGGAGGCCATGAGAACTCCAGCCAAGAGTCCATCTCCGAACCCCTGTATATTGTGCAACAGGAAGTCCAATGACCTTGCACAACCCATCGAGAACAGTAAATGCACCTTGACGTGCCATTTCCTGGCATGGGCTCCACCTGTCTCAGACGCAGCTTGATTCCATCCCAACCTCCCTTACATCTGCCACTGTCGCAAGTCTCTCACCCGCATCTCACAGCTTGCACACACTACCAGCTATTCAGTCATGGCCGTTACATTACCCACACGTACTGCACAAAGCCATTACACTTCACTTCTTGCAAAGAAAGATTGTAAACAACAAGAGGCTGCAGGCTCTGTGGGACAGGCTGTGCTAACCAATTTAAGAATGTCTACCTCTGATATCGTAGCCAACGGCATGGCTGAAACCATCATAACTGATCTGCTATCTTCCAGGCTACAATCTTTCCTGTTCACACATTTTGTTTGAGGTGCACATTGCAGATGACGTATACTTGCACCTCTTCCTCCCCAGCCCATTCCATCACCACTAACCTGTCTGCCTTTCCGGTGCCTGAGAAGAGAAACCTGACCAAGCAGTGAAGGAACAATAATGCAATCCTGATGAAAAACCAATGCTGTCACTCAGTGTTATAGCCACACCCATCGGCTCTGATACTGATACTGATGCTGCATGGAATTTAGAGGAGTGCATTGACGTGAAACCTGAAGCTGGTAACACACTGGAAAGGTAGGGATAGATTAGAGCAGGGCTTTCTAGAGGCCAACGAAGAGACATACCAAAATACTCAATGCACTGGGAGCTTGCTAGAGAGTTTACCAAGCATTGGCACAGAACTGTGCAAATCATAGAGCCCTCCATGAGGTAGTGGCCACCCAATGTCTGTGTGCTGGAGTGGGACCTCAGACCACTATTGAGCAAGATCTACATATTGTTACTATCAGGATGCTGACTGTCATAGACCAAGGTATCACAGACTTAGGTTATTCAGATTGCTGAGAAGCTACTCTGGTGGAAAAGCAAAGACTCCATGGAGCACGGGTTGTGTTCCCATCGCTGCCACCATGTCGAGCCCATTTGTTGCAGTGGTACAAGCTGCAGATGGGCTTTTAAACCATGAGCTCTTCTGGGTCTATCTGCTGCTCTCCATCAGCTACTGGGGCAGCGCCATGTAAGAGCACTAGAATTGGCAAAGGTGCGAGAGTCCTTGACATACAGTTGGATGGAATAATTTTACTTAAAAAAGATTGGATTGTAATGTTTATTTTGGGTGGTTATTTTTTTGCCACAGTCAGTGATAAAGGGCAGAATAAATAAATTCTTGGTGGATGGCAAACATAGAGTTCAGAATTTATCGACAATACACTCAGATCAGATCTCCACAGACATGGGCGAAAGGCAGCTTTCCGGTCTCCTCACTCCCTCTTCTTCCTCCTCATGCTTCCATTTCCTCAGCTGATCGCTGTGTCAAGGGCTGCCCGCTAATGATGGTAAGGTCGTACAGTGAAGGGAAGACCACCACAAATTTGACGCTCCTTCTGCCGAGACTGCAAGGCTTCTTCATGTTACTTGTGCCAGTTATGGTGTCATCCCAGTGACCCAGCGGATCCCTTCATGGAGCAGCATGACGTCAACATATGCAGAAGTGAAGCATTGAAGTAATCAGCCCTTATTGCAATTATTGCCCAGTTGCCACCCACTGGCCTACAGACTAGGGGCACAGGGAACCATTCCAGAATTACAATATCATGATCGCTGGCAGTAACTTGAGCATTGACCAGCCTGATTCACTGCTTTGGACTGCACTCCAACTGGACATTAAGGAAGTGGAATCTCCTTCTGTTCTAATGATTGCAGATTGATATGTGTTCCTTATTTACAAATGCAATCAACAGTACTCTGCATCACATAGGGCCCTGCATTCCTAGAAAAGTCACTGGACTCATTCCGCCCACTGCTATCTGGTGAGAGGGGATTGAAGCGTAATTATCTCTCTTTGACAAGGGAAGTCTCTTATGCATTAGTGGATAGCACACTACAGGATGTTACAAGTATCCCCTGCTCTGGCCTGGAATGAGCCAGATGCACACAAGTTCACTACCACAGTGCCTTTGACAGCCACTAACAACACAGTTCTTGCCCTGCTCTGAAGCTGCAATTACAGGGGCAGCTGGTGGCAATTATCAGTTAGGAGGTCCTCACTGAAGTGCAGATGTCTCACACATTGATCATCATTGTGGCTAAAGTAGGAGGACTGTTTCCTGAATACCCCAGACAGAAACAGTGTCCTGCTGAGTGCCCTTCTTCCCTTCCTGTTCCTTCTCCTCCCTCTTACAGTTTCTTGTCATGTACTGTGTGGCCTCTCATTCACCAGCACACACTGTAATTTCACTAATGCCCTCCTGTTACTTTGGTGGGGGTGGGAGGATGCAGTAGGGTACGTTGTTAATATGGACACAGCAAGATCAACTGATGGGAATGCGCTGAGTTCACTATTGTACCGCAGAATGCTGGGTGTGCATAGTTCTTCCTGGTATTTTTATTGATTATTTTCCCAGCAGTTGTCCATGTTTGGATTAATCTTCTCTCACATGCCAGACAAAAAGCAATGAAATGACCATAAGACCACAACATATAGGGGCAGAATTAGGCCATTCGGCCCATCGAGTCTGCTCCCACCATTCAATCATGGCTTGTTTTTTTCCCAACCCCATTCTCCCACCTTCTCCTCGTAACCCTTAATACCCCCTATTACCATACCAATCAAGAGCCTATCAGTCTCTGCCTTAAATACACACAATGACTTGGCCTCTACAGCCCTCTGTGTCTACGAATTCTACAGATTTACCACCATCTGGCAGAAGAAATTCTTCCTCATCTCAGTTTTAAAGGGACATCCCTTTATTCTGAGGCTGTGCCCTCGGATCCTAGACTCTCCTACTAATAGAAACATCCTCTCCACGTCCACACTATCCAGGCATTTCAGTATCGATCCCCCCTCATCCTTCTGAACTTTGTTGAGTACAGGCCCAGAGACATCAAATGCTCCTCATACATTAAGCCTTTCATTCCTGGGATCATTCTTGTGAACCTCCTCTGGACTCTCCCCAGGGCCAGCACACCTTTCCTTTGAAAGGGGGTCCAAAACTGCTCACAATATTCCAAATGCTGTCTGACCAATGCCTTATAAAGCCTCAGCAGTACATCCTCGCTTTTATGTTCTAGTCCTCTCAAAATGAATGTTAACATTGCATTTGCCTTCTTAATGATTACTTCTTTATGACCTTCTTTAGGAGTTTGTTCCTGGTTTGAACTTCAATGCATGAGCAACAACCTCCATATGATTGTGCCTTAAAGGGCAGAACTACCACCAAACCTCCATCAATTCAGTTGTGTGGATTGGACAGCAAGATGCAAGAAAGAATCCCTTTAGGAGAACAAGTCATCCTTTACCAAGATAAAACAACCAAGAGTAGGAACAATGCTCAGAGAATTATTGAATGTCATGGTCGAGCGTAATGTAGCAAGAACTCAGTTCTTCTGTTGGAGGTCGGTGGGGTTGGGGCTGGGGGTAGGGCAGTGGGGGGGAGAAAGGCATTTGGTGTCTCTGGACCTGTACTCAATAGAGTTCAGAAGGATGAGGGGGGAATCTCACTGAAACCTACCAGATACTGAAATGTCTGGATAGAGTGGATGTAGAGAGGATGTTTCCATTAGTAGGAGAGTCTAGGATCTGAGGGCACAGCCTCAGAATAAAGGAATGTCCCTTTAAACTAAGATGAGGAGGAATTTCTTCTGCCAGAGGGTGGTAAATCTGTAGAATTCGTTGACACAGAAGGCGGAAGTTTAACTGCTTGATTGGCATTAATGGAGACTCAATTTGGAACAGAGAATGGGTTTCTTATGTGAAGAGCCTTTTAACAAAAGTTATTTGTAATGAAGATCAACAGGAGCGCACATGCGTGCACACATATACACACTCACGTACATGCACATTCACATATATAAAGAGACACACACACACACACGCACGCGCGCACGCACGCACGCGCACACGCACACACGCACGCACGCACGCACACGCGCACACACACACACGCACGCGCACACACACACACACACGCACGCACGCACACACACGCGCACGCACACACGCGCACGCACACACACACCACCTGAATGCAATTTATCAGTTCTTGGAAATATGGGGATGCAATAACAATTGGGATAAACCTTTAGCTGTAAATAATAATGAAAAACATGGTGGCAGTGCAGAGAACAACAGATTGCAGGGATTAAGTGTGAAGCTGTAACTTGATCTGAGAGTTCAGGTAACATTAATAAAGCACTCAAGCTTTGTATTTGTAAAAGTATCATCTGAACACCTTGGGTCAGTTGGAAGCTTTAAAGTCACTCCCACACAGCTGTTTTCTTCCATCCACATGAGCACTTTGACTCAGACACAGTCCCATCAAATCAGCTTTTCAAATACTGAATCCATCATTTCTGAACATTGAGAAAGAAGCATGTCGCTGGCCATCAGGATTAAATGTGTGCAGCTGATTGTCCTCACCACTGAGCATTCGCTTCCACCAAATGGAGCACAGTAAGGAAACCGGGACCCAGTACATGCACAGACATTTACTGTTGATAATCAAGACAAATGTTTCTTCCTTCGTCTTGTGTGCTTTAGGTAATCTAAACTGGGAATATCAGAAGCTTTGAATTAATTCCATACAGGATCCTTTCAGTTGAAAATTAATTCCCAATCTGAACTACACAGATTCATTTATAAATTCGGATAGGTTATGATAAAATATCTGAAAGTTCCTGGGTTGGTTAGCAAACAGAGCTAGCCAGGATTCCACTGCTAATCACTGATACAAGTACATCTGCAAGGATGCTGAGGGCAGAGAGTGCCTTGATGAAATAACTTGGGACTGTCACTATCTGGGTCACATGAGATGTTAAGAGCAAAGCCAGCAACTGTGCCACTCCCTTTAAACAGCAGGAAACTCTAACGAGCAAAACACAGTGCAAACAGTTAACAAAGATATGTCATTGGAAGGGTCATAACATGAACTGTAACAGATAATGTTATCTAATTTGACCAATTTTACATCTCTTTGCATGTGCAGTAATCCTCTTCAGAGCCACTGTTATAACAACTGTTGGCCAGCGCTCCCAATCCCTTTCTCTGGAGATCAGGCCTCTAAGCTTCTGTTTGTTTTCAGTCATTTTGAAGTCCTCACTGTACCAAAGGCTTCCTGATCCTTGGCCCCAGAGTCAGCCACTCCACAATAGCTCAGAGAGAGAAAAAAACATGCTCAGTGGGAGGTCTGTCTTGAGAAAAGGCCCCATCCCCCTCCTTCTTCCAGTCTCCTTCCCCCTATCCCAACACCCACCCACCTCCAACTCTTCCCATCCCCAGCAACCTGCCACAACAGACAAGTTTGTAGGCCTGCTGTTTTGGGATAATGATATTAATCGAAGGTGACGAAGACAGAAAGTCAATGACCGGATTTGTTCAATTTAACCTCCCTGACCCACCAGCTTCTTCACTCTGACAGGCACACTCCCTGATACCAGCAAGGATTTTGGCAGCAGCAGGCAAACCTCAAACACAGAAGGGGCAGCCTCACAATCGAGTGTGCCTCATAATTAGCAACTGCCGTTGCAAATGAGCCTCCAGCAAATGCTTGAATTCGTATTATTGTTAAAATCTTTCTGTGTTGCAAAATCTGCAGGGACCAGCAAAGAACAATGTTCTTAGTTATTCATCATCCAAGAAAATGTTGCTTTATCTAATATTTAATATTTATTACAGTTTACTTTTGTGCCTCTTTCAAATTTGTGCCTACTTCCCTGAAGGTAATGACTCTTGGCAAGACGCAAACCCAGAACACAGGATGCTCTCAATATTCAGCCTCAATAACAACATGTGTGCTAAAGTGTATTGTGTACTGAAGGCAGGTACGAGGATCCCAATGTGCAATTAGCTCCTGCCATTCAATCTGACATTGGTCATGCATGAAAATTGTACCGTTTATTCATCTTGAATGAATTCAGCAACCAGTCCGGACTGACCTGTGTCACTGAATATCTTAGTGCATCACCTGGGGGGGCCTGACTTGTCAGTGGGCAGCACCAATTCAAGCTCCAACAGATGACTAATGTTGCTGAGATGCTGCCCCAGGAAAACGGCAGTGGATTCTCAGAGCAAGAATCCAATGTCTGTTTCTAGCATGACAGCATTTGCAACCTTGTTGTTGCCATTCTGTCATTGCTCTTGCTGTTGCTGGTCAGCCAGCCAGCCCAGTCCAGCTGCCACTCATGGCGATCAAGGACATCTGCAGTCCGCCCAGGCAAAGGTCAACACCTTTCCTCCAACCCTGCTGCAGCCAATGTGGAAGCACCACGTAAGACATACAAAGGCACCAAGGGAATGCACCAGTTGATGTTTGCATGGTTGATCCATGGTTAGATCTATAAATACAATTTAGAAAGCTGAACTAGTGATGGCTTTTATTTTGTCATTGTGGTTAAGCAGAAGTTGTAACTCTCAGCAAAACGTGTCAGCCTGGGATTTTGTACTAAAGTTTTTGCAGTGGGACTAAAACCCACAACGAAACAGCACTGAAAGTTTTGTGGAAATGAAATCCCTCTGATAATTATTCTATGCTTTTCCTTACATATTTCTTCCTTCAATTAGCAGATGGTGTAAAAACTGCCCCTGATAATGTGATTATTTACAATCTAATCTCTCGTCACAAGAATTCCATTTCTTTTTTTTACTAATTGCATCAATTTTTTGCTACAGCCATCATGCTAACTACAATAAACACAGCTACTGCACCTCCCCTTTCTCCCACCCTTTCTTTTCTAAATATTGTAGCCTGGGATGGTTAACTTCAACTTTCCTGTCACTCAATAATAGTTGCAATACCTGAGATTAGGAGTTGGACCCACTTGTGCACAATTTGTACACGAAAGCCTTTTTGGCCAAATTAGCTCACTCTAGTGATAATTTCTGGGCCAATTAGCAACCACCGTGAAATTAGCCAGTGTACGTCCAACCTTGGTGCGGCTGACATTTTGTTGGTATCATTTGTGTATCTAATGACATCAAAGGGCTACACAATGTATGCCCGGTAACAGCCCCATGTTAATTTTTGGTCTCTTTATTTTCATCCAAACGTGCATGTGGCTATGCTAATAATCCAAAGATTACCCTTGAGATCCTACCTTTTAATTTAGCTCCTAACTCCTGAGATTTCCTCAGCAAAACCCCTTCCCTGTTCCCATCTATGTTATTTGTTCTGATATAGACATAGGAACTGGATTTCTCTCTTCCCAAAATCCACTCCTTGGGGTACACATTGCCAGCAGCTACAGGACATGATATAAAAGCAGTGAAAGATCATAAGGACATAAGAAATAGAAGCAAGGGGTAGGCTATTTCCCTCCTCAATTCTGCTCCACCATTTAATAAGAATATGGTTGAACATTTATCGCAGTGCCACTTTCCTGCACTAATCCCATATCCCTTTATTCCCCTAATATTAAAAAATCTATTGATTGTTACGTTGAAAGGTTCTCTCTGCACAGTACAACTTCAATCAAAGGGTCTATAGATAAATAATGTGCAGTCATCATTTGAACAATCAATCTTCTCTTCCCCTCGCCCTCACCACAACTAGATAAATACTTAATGGTTTGCTTAGTTTGGGTGTGACACCTTGCCATGTTCTTTGAGGCATGACTCATGGTTTAATATCATCCACCCTCAACAAAGGGAAATGTTATTATCCTTTGTAGTTAACCTTATGATAATTTTAGGCTGTAGATTTTTGCCCTTTAGATCCATTACTGGTGAACTGGCCAAACTCACGGCAGGTTTATCAATTTATCAATTCTCCTGTCAATGGCATCTTTGTCTTTGCCTGGTTTTACACTCTATCTCTTAGTGTTGGCGCAGTTAGGGTATTAAGTGTTTCTGTTAGACTCCAGTATACTACAGTCTGATTGTTTGAATTCTATGAGAACTTAATCCGATAATCCAAGCATTTTAGCTTGTATTTATGGGTGGTTGTACTCCTTTTACTTTACTTATATCAGTTTGGGAGAGCAGAAGAAACGAAGCCATATGTATGACAAATGTATGCTGCCCCTTGTCCAAGGAATGAGGTGGCAAGAGCAGGGAGCTGCAGTAGGAAAATAAACTAAGAAGAGAATATATACTTGGAATATAGTAGGCTCTGCAGTCCTTACCAGACCAATATGAAGACCTGAGTACAAATCCCACCAGGAAAGCTGTGCACTTTAATTTGATTTAATAATCTGGAATTAGGAAAACAACAATTAGCCTTATAGCCACAAAAAAATACTGGATTATTGTAAAGAGCCGATCTGGTTCACTGATGCCCTTCTGGGGAAATGTGCCAAATTTACCTAGTCTGTTTTATATGTGACTCCAGACTGGCAAATGCGACTGGCTTGGATGGGCATCTTGGTCAGCATGGACCAGTTGGCTGAAGGACCTGTTTCCATGTTGTATGACTCTGTGACTCTCTCTGGCACTATGATCTACCTCAAATGGTCAAACAAGCCATTCAGTTCAAGGACAATTTGGCTTGGATAATAATATTGGCCTTGCCAATGACACTCAAATACTGAAAAGAAAGATAATTTTAAAAACTATGGCACTTTGGCATGTTTGCATGATCAGGAGAGGGCCAGTCATACAAAAATGTCTTTCTAATAATTTCTGGCTGAATGGAATCATATTCATTGCATGCACACACTCTTAATTATGCGGTAAAGGGCTGACTCACTGGATCAGGACACAGGCAACGTGCCAAGTGGGCAGATTGTTAAACAAAACATCAGTCCTGTAATCTTTAAAACCTCCAGGCAAGTGAAGTGAAATACAGATCTTCTGTAAGCACTGGGCAGCTGCCAAGGAATTACACTAACACAGAGTGACTGGATCCAGTCCAGCAAAGAGCACTGCTGCTGCACACAGATTAGGCTTCACCCGCTCAGTTTGCCTGATATAATCAGGCGGAAACTACCTGTTATTATTGCGCATAAAGAGATGCGGGTTAAATCTGATACACTACAAAGATGAAGGACACTGCAATGTGCAATTAACCCATGCCAATTAACTGAAGGGCTGTTGGCACCACAATTTCATGTTCCTTGTTCATTTCACAGTCTTTAGTCACAGAGTAAGGGAGTCTAAAACTAGAGGGCATAGATTTAAGGTGAGAGGGGAAAGGTTTAAAGGGGACCTGAAGGGCAACTTTTTCACACAGAGGGTGGTGGGTATATGGAATGAACTGATGAACTGCCAAGGGAAGTGGTAGACATAGGTACAATTACAACATTTGAAAGACATTTGGACAAGTACATGGATAGGAAAGGTTTAGAGGGATATGGGCCAAACACAGACAAATGGGACTCACTCAGGTAGGTAACTCGATCAGCATGGATGAGTTGGGCCTAAGGGCCTGTTTCCGTATTGTGTAACTCTATGACTCTATGACTGCAAAGAGCAGCCAGGACTAACCAAGCTGTTGATTGGCAGTGTGCATCACTTCTTAAATGGGAGCAATAAGCAATCTACTGGAGGAACTCAGCAGATCGAGCAACACCTGTGGGAGGAAAGGAATGGTCGATGTTTCGGGTCAAAACCCAGCATCAGGACCTTCTCGACCTGCTGAGTTCCTCCAGCAGATTGTTTGTTGCTCCAGATTCCAGCATCTGCAGCCTCTTTTGTCTCTGACTTCCTAACTGGGATATGCATTGCGGCTAGAACTGGTGTTTGTGGTCATGCAGTAAGTGAATTTGATGAGAATGCACAACCTTAGGCTCGGGGATTTTTGGATATTGAGTCAGAAGTTTTGAGGACTCTGGAAGTCTTCCAGATTTCAGAAGGCAGTGGGGGTAGATGGTTGAGGAGGTCAGTGTCAAGAGTCAATTATTGAGAAGTTGAATGAAGTGCTCTAACCTCAGTGAAAGGGCCGCACCAAGCAGTCAAGGCTGATGAATGCATATTCACTTCTTACCAATTGCACCAACCATCACAGGCACTGCAAAGTTCGTCGCTAACTTCCCAACTAACTCCCGTCAGTCAGGGTGCAAACCTAACGTGCAAACTTCAAACTCACCCAGACACCCAAAGCCCTTCACAAGGCCTCACACTCATGTCTCATAGCTTGCTCCCACACTCAGCTATTCAGCCAAGGCAGCCACATCAAGCAGATTGCATTGTACTCATCAACACACTTCACACTGTCTTGCAGAACAAAGCAGCAATGACCCATAAATAGCAGAGGTTACTTGAGGTGTGTCAATACATGGCTGCATGTCCTAACCCCCATGGAGAAGACAATGACCATTAGAAAGACCTTCACTGAGTCCCTGGCCTATGGTAAACCTGAAACCTTGGAGATGGAGCAGATATATGATCCAAAGCTCATCTTGAAATCTATTATGAAACCAAGGTGGCAAACAAACTAGCTCAGTCTCTTATAGTTGCCAGAGAGAGGGAATGGAGTTCATGATGGATACTGTAGACAATGGCTTCTCAATAATTAGTTGCAATACATTCTGCTCATAGAGTTTGCTGGAAAAGCAAGTGAACGATTTAGAGATGTGATGGGCAAGAGATATGGTGGTGAGGTAGATTTTGTGGATATGGAAAATGTTAGCATGCTTCTGATCTAAAAGGCGTTGAGCAGGTGAGAAATAGAGGTGTCCAAGGATAATCCTTGGGGAATAGCAGAAATGCAAGAGTGGTAAGACAAGCCATTGTAGGTGATGTTCTGGTTATGAGTGGATAGTTAAGAATGGAAGAAGGCAAGTACAATCTCATTCAGCTGAAGAGTATTGAAGAAAGAAGTCAAAGAATGCCGACAAATTGAGAAGGACAAGTAAGAACATGTCACAATCACAAGAATATCATTTCGAACTTTGAAAAGAACAGTTTGGGTACTCTGGCAGGAACAGACTGGAGATACAAACAGGGAATCACAGAAATGATGGTCAGAGATTTGGGAAGTGGTTGTAAATGTGGTAAGTTGGTGGAAGAAAGAGCATAACTGTACTCATAGATGAATGAGTACACAGATAACTGTGTGTTCAAGCCCCCCTCTACATACTTAAACACATAATCCAGATGAGACATAGTACTGAGGGAGTGAGGGCTGCACTCCCTGACAGCCATTATTATTAAACTAAGCTTCCATCCAAATCTTAGCTAAATGTAAAGAGCTCCCATGAGATGCCGTGGAGTGCTCCCTGGTGCCTTGGCCGATATTTATCTTTCAAACAAATTATCTAATCTGTTATCTTATTGATGTTTGTGGGACCTTGCTGTGTGCGAATGGTCTGCCACACTTCCTACAATAAAACAGTGGCTTCAATTCCTAAGTATTACATTGGCTGTAAAGCACTTTTGGACACCTGCAGTCAGGAATGTTGCTACATAAATGAAAGCCCTTTCCTCACTAAAAGAATAATAGCATAAAGATCCCCAAAGCTAAGCCAAAAAGGCAGCTGCTGTTCTCATAGTTGTGGCTCTGTTCCTGTTTTTACAACCAGCTCCCAATGCACTGTAGAAGGGGTATACCCTGGGACTATGGATGACCTGACCAATGGAAATCTGACTCAACGCACGTTCTCCTATACATTTTAAAAACATTTTTCAAAATAATAATAATAATGATAACAAAACATTTTGTGGTGTTTGTTAATGAATAGATACCATATATATCATATTAGTTTAATTATAGGTAATGGTAGGACGAATATTTGATGAAATGAAATAATTATAGCAAGTGTAGGGAGAGTGTTATGATATGGGTAGCTATAGAAAATTGACATTTCTGACTTATGGAGAAATCAGCTTAAGGACAGTTCTCAGGAACAGAACCCTTACATAACCCAGGAACTATATGTACTCCTTTGCCGAGGGGGGGCTTCCTGTTGCAGGATGTTTTGGTAAAAAATACAGATAACAGCTGCATTTGAATGTCCTTCATTGCCGTGTATATACTAGCACTGTAATTAAGTTACTAGACAACTGTCCGCAGAATCTTGGACTATAGATCAATGGTCAGGAGTTTAAATACCACCATGACAACTGTGGATTTTAAAATATGAAGTACATCTGATATAAAAAGCTAATGTCAGTAATGGTAAGCATAAATTATTGGTGCATTGGATGCCTTCCGGAGAAGGAAATCTGCCATCCTTTTCCAATCTGGTCTGTACATGACTGCAGAATCACCAATGAAGTTGGCTTTTAATTGCCCTCTGCAATGGCCCGGCAAGCCACTCAGTTCATGGAGGAATTAGGGTGGACAATAAATATTGGACTTGCTTGAGCTGTCCAAATTCCATGTGCAAAATTTTGAAATATCACTCAGGTATCTGTTTGGCATCCAGAAGAAGAAAACTGTCTCTCTCTCATGTGCTTCCCCTTAAAGTCACAACTAATTTAATAGCCTGAAACAGGATGAAAACGACACCCCTCTCCACCCATCCCAACTGTTCAAAGTTCTCCTTCACTGTTGAGATGTACTGGGTGCAGGGTGATGGAACAACTTGATCTAAAACTTCCCCAGTTGCCCAATGACTTCATATTTGCATCAACAACTTTTAAGGAAAAAACATATAATTTCACACAAGGCAAACTGAACACATATTCTCACGACAAGCCTGCTGTACAGATGTGTGAATCAGCTCGTATCCAGTTTGATCTGATTTGACCTTAGCATGTTGAACTCAAAGCTCAATCCATGGTATGAAATCCTGGATGTTTTGTTTTGCAAAAGGGAGAAATCTGAAATTTCACCAAAACTTTTACCCTCATCCAACAAACCCAACTCTGACTGGCTCTGATTTCCGGCCCAGACATCACATCCATCCCCTGTGCTGCATGTCAAACATCAAAAAGGAAGCTTTACTTTCAAAGCATTTACTGGAGTGAGAGGAATAAAGCTAAGTAAAGGAAATTCAAATGCAGCTGTTATCTATAACTTTTTTTTAAAAAATAAAGTAACAAATTCTTAAAATATATTTACTTAACCATCCACTTGTGATGGATTTGCAGCATAAAATAAGCCAGTTCTAAATGTTAATCTTTGGAATAGGCCAGTTTGCTTCATTTCTGCGCTTCAAAATCTTGCTTGCCATTGGCTCTATTTACATAGGTCATTATTGACAGTATATGGGTGAAAATGAGCAAACACTTTGTATAAGTGTTTTGCTGTCAGTTAGTCCCTTGAGTGTGCAGTGGAAAATGATATTATTCTGAAGCTGATACTTCAATAACATGACTATTTGTCTTCTGCATTGTGTGCATCTGATCTGGGTGTGATGGCATCCCTCTAGACTCCCCATTGCTTCCAACACACCATGGATATGTTTTTTTTTCATTGACAGTCTGGCAGCTCGACAGACATCATGCCACAGATACTTCCAAGGGTGTGAAAATGATATCAATGGGAATTTGTTTACACAATCATGTTTTTCCAAGTGCTTACCTAAAGGCTCCTAAACAGAACCTGTTGTATGCATACTGTGACTTGGAAGCAAATGTGAAAGCAGGCTTTGTTTATAGAAGAGCTAATTAAATGCTATAATGACAGACATTTTTCTTTGAAGCAACTCATGAATAAAGCACCCAATAATTCTTTTATTACCAAAAGCTTCAAAATCGTCCCATGAAGTTACATCAAGGAATACTAGCATATGAAAACTTCTGGCTGCTTTGTTGGCAGAGGGAAGAATTTCTAACATAGTCGCCAAATGTTTGAATACTAATCCTCTTGAATGACCAATTTTTGGATCACGGTGCAGTGACCCAGACAACAAATGAATTTGCCCAGACCATCCATTCCCACACCTGTGTTAATACAAGGAATTACCCTATGTTCCCTGCGAATGTCCCAGCTTCCAGCTCATGGAGTTTAAAGACATTTCTCAGGGTGGAAAACCTCCTCATTGAGCCAAGTTATATCTAATGCAAGTACAGCAATCTCATTCAAATGAATGGTGACTGGAGGAAAGCTAAGTAGAGAGTACTTTGTCAGTTACTTAAATTAGTTACAATGTTTTTAAGTATTTTAATTGTGTGCATTTTTGTAAAAATAACAAAGTTCTTAAAAATACTTTAAGCAGCTCCCAAGTGTTACATAAAGTGAATGTCAAAGACATTCATAAACTTTCAACGGCCATAATTTCAGTGACAGCTGGTGAGTCTGTGGGTGGGACCTCACTGTCTGCTGGAACCGTTCTGTGAGTGCAACTGGCTGTCTGCACTAGGACAGCCCTTACACTTGCAGCAAAAGTCTGTGCCCAGGTCTAAATTGCAACAGAGTGGCTTGGGTGCAGGCAGCCAGTGATTTAGGGGCTTTTTGGGTGAAGTTGAGCCAAACTGTCAAAGAACAAGTAAAGTTTGATTCTTAAGCTGTCCTGGTTAGTTAGAGCCAGAGTGGGGATTTGGATGATAAAATTGCCCTAAGTGTTTCTGGTTTATTACAGGTCCTCCCTAGGCTGTGACAGGGTTCCGTTCCTGAGAACTGTTCGTAACCTGAACAGTTTGCAAGTCGGAAATGCGGCCACCCGGCAATATATTTAAATAAAAACATAGACCAACCAAGCGCAATGTGTAGTTAAACCAGTGCGTTTAACTCAACCATTCCGATTTTACCATGAACCCAGTTCCCACAGAGCAGAAGATGCCTACTGCCCTGCAGCCAGCTGGCAAAACCATCCCACCAGTCTTCCAAATGCTCGTTCGTCAGTTGGGTGGTGGTAATCTGGGAGGTCCTCTAGTTGGAAGATTTGGATATAGCTCCTACTCCTTATCAAAGTGCTTTCATAGAACATAGAACAATACAGCACAGAAGCAGGCTCTTCGACCCACCATGTCTACAGCAACCATAACGCCAATCTGAATTAATACCATTTGCCTACACAAGGTCCATATCTCTCTATTCCCTGTCCATGTGTCTGTCCAAATGCTTCCTAAATGTTGGTATTGTATTTGCTTCTATCATTTCCCCTGGCAGTGTATTCCAGGCACCTACCACCCTCTGGGTAAACACCTGTCTTGCATATCTCCTTAATCTTTCCCCCTCTTACCTTAAACTTATGCCCTTTAGTATTTAACATTTCCATCCTGGGAAAAAGACTCTGACTATCTATTCTATCCATGCCTCTCATCATTTTATAGACTCCCATCAGGTCGCCACTCGGCCTTCAAACTGCAGCAAAAACAATCCAAGTTTGTCCAACCTCTCCTTATAGCTAATACTCTCCAATCCAGTCAACATCCTGGTGAACCTCTTCTGCACCCTCTCCAAAGCCTCACCATTTTCTTATAATGTGTTGACCAGAACTGTACACAGGAGTCCAAATGTGGCCTAATTAATGTTTTATACAGCTGTAACATGACTTATACTCAATGGCCCAATCGATGAAGGCAAGCATGTTGTACACCTTCTTTACCACCCTACCCATCTTGTGAAGCCACATTCAGGGAGCTATGGACCTTCACCTCAAGATTCCCCAAATCTATCTGTTGTATATGGTCAATAAAGTTCAACTAAGTCAGGAGACTCTACCAAAAGTCTAACGATAGAAAATACTACAGTTTTTTTAATATAGTTCACATTTCATGGAAGCTGCACAAATGTGTCCTTTATATGAATCATGTGTCCCAATCATTGCTCTCCCACATCCCAGTCACATGGTTGTCTGTTCATGATCTGCACAATGGATTTCACAGCACAATATTCCAGATTGATTTTGTAGTGTGGTGTTGAGGCAGCACAGAATTGTTGAAGATGATGTTTTTCATTAAACTGAAGAGCCTTTCACCCTCTCAGGTGAAAATAAATTTATTACACAATAGCACTAGTTAAGTGAGGAGGAAGGGAATTCTCTTTGGCTTGCCAGGCCAATACTTGTCCTAAACAACAGGCACAGTGGTGTAGCGGTTAGCGTAACGCTATTACAGCACCAGCGACCCGGGTTCAATTCTGGTCACTCTCTGTAAGGAGTTTGTACGTTCTCCCTGTGTCTGTGTGGGTTTCCTCTGGGTGCACTGGTTTCCTCCCACATTCCAAAGATGTACAGGTTAGGAAGTTGTGGGCGTGCTATGTTGGCGCCAGAAGTGCGGCGACACTCGAGAGCTGCCCCCAGAACACTCTACGCAAAAAAGATGCATTTCACTGTGTATTTTAATGTACATGTGACTAATAAAGATATCTTATCTCATCTTATTTGGTCACAATATGTTGCTGGGCGCTTGCTATGTGCAAATTTGCCATTTTCTTTCTTGACATGACAGCACTGACTATACTTCACAAACACTTCATTAGTATTAACGTACTTTGGCTTATTCTGCAGTCATGAAGGTACAATATACCGATATTCCTCAATGTACAAACATTCAATTGACAAGTATTCATTATAACGTTGACTCTTGGGGTGCACGCCTTTGATTTACATATTATTCTTCCTGATTCTTCACTGATCACTGCTGGAAACTGCAGATATGAGCATGTGATCTGCTGTGCTCTCCCAATGTCTGAACTCACATCAAAGAACGATCAAGCATGTGAGGGAGAAGAGGGTGCACTACTCGTCCCCATTCACTGGGAATCCCACTTTACTTTCAAAGGAGGGTGTGTCTCCCATTATGGAACAAAGTGAAAGGTAAATCACTGAGTAAACTGTTGTCCAGTACTGATATCACAATTAAAGCAAAGAATGCTCATGACAGGACAAAAACTGCAAGTAAGATCCAAAAGAAAGAGAACTTGCTGCTTAAGTAACTAGAGTTCGCTTACCTCTGGCAGTATTGTGTAACAACACTACGTACACTGTGGTAAAATTTACAGGAGATTTATACATTGAAATAACAGATCTTTTAAAAGGCCAAGATTATAAAAGATCGTTTATGTTAAATAGACAATTTAGAGACTGAATGCCAGGAAATGTCCCCTAAACTTGCAGGAGCTTTACACTAGTACAGTTTGGTATCAACTGATGAAGTTGGTCATGGCCACACAAGTGCAAATTCTAAATTAACTTTTGTCATTCGCTTATTTAAACACTGAACTCTGATCTTTAGGAACCTGTCACACATTGTCCACCTGAACAAAATCTGAATACTGGCAAACGCTGGCAAGAGCAGAATTAACTGTCTATCCCTAATTGCCCTTGAGAAGGTGGCGGTGAGCCACCTTCTTCAATAAGTACAGTTTTTATGGTGAAGCTACTTCCACAGTGTTGCTGGGGAGTGAGTTCTGGGTTTCAGACCCAGCAACAATGAAGGAATAGTGACCCAGACGTGATCTCCAGTTTGTGGAGTACCAATGAGCCAGGACCTTTGGTCTTCTTGGTGGTAAAGACTACAGGTTTGGGAGGTGGTGTCTGGGTGAGTAACTGCAGTGTATCTTTTAGATGATACGCACTACAGCTACTGTGTTCCAGTAGTGAAGGTAATGAATATTTATGGTATTAACTGGGCTTCCAACCAAGCAGGCTGCTATGTCCTAGATGGTACTGAACTTTATTAGTGCTGTTGCAGTGGTACTTATTCAAGCAAATGGAGGGTGTTCAATCATGCTCCAAATTTATGCCTTACAGATGGTAGAAAGGCTTTGGGGTGTCAGGAGATGAGTCACTCACCATAGGATACCTAGTCTCTGACATGCTCCTAGAGCTACAATATTCACGTGGCTGGTCCAGTTGAGCTTCTGGTCAATGGTGACTCACCAGGATGTTAATTTTGGGTACTGAGTGAAAGCAAAGCCACTGAATTCAAGGGTAGTTGATTAAACTCTCTCTTGTCAGAAAATAGTACTTTTGTGGCATAAGTGTTACCAGCCACTTACCAACTTCATGCCTGAATGTTGTCCACATCTTGTAGATGTGGGCTGCTTCATTTGCAGATGAACATAGAACATTACAACACAGTACAGGCCCTTCAGCCCACAATGTTGTGCTGATATCTTATCCTCCCTAAGATCTATCTAACCCTTCCCTCCCACGTAGCCTTCCATTTTTCTATCATTCATGTGCCTATCTAAGAGTCTCTTAAATGTCTCTAATGTATCTGCCTCTACAACCTCTGCCGGCAGTGCGTTCCATGCACCCATCACTCTCTGTGTAAAAAACTTACCCCTGACATTTCCCCATACCTTCCTCCAATCGCCTTAAAATTATGCCCCCCCCCCCCATTGTTAGCCACTTTTGCCCTGGGAAAAAGTCTCTGATTGTCCACTCGATCTTTGCCTCTTATCATCTTGTACACCTCTAGCAAGTCACCTCTCATCCTCCTTCTCTCCAAAGAGAAAAGCCCTAGCTCGCTCAACCTATCCTCATAAGACATGCTCTCCAATCTAGGCAGCACCCTGGTAAATCTCGTCTGCACCTTCTCTAAAACTTCCATATCTTTCCTATAATGAGGCAACCAGAACTGAACACAATACTCCAAGTGTGGTCTAACCAGAGATTTATAGAGCTGCAACATCACCTCGCAGCTCTTGAACTCAATACCCCGACTAATGAAGGCAACACACAGAGTTGTGAATGGAGCTGAACTTTGTGCAATTACCAGTGAACAGCTCTATTTCTCATGTTAGGATAGAAGGAAGGTCATTGATAAAGCAGCTGAAGATGGATGGAAGTCCTACAATACACTTTCTAATCATCAGTGCCTGCTACTGACCTCTGCAAATCCTGACTCCAAGTCTGTGCTAAGTTAACTGATCTCGGTCAGGTTGGCAACAAGAATGCATTTATATAATACCTTTAACATATTAAGATCTTCCAAGATTCTTCACAGAAATGTAACTTGAAAAAAAAATTGACAGTCATCCAACAATAAAGTTACATGGACAGGTGGTCACAGGCATATGGATTAAGGAACACCTTAAAGGAAGAGAGATGGAGAAGGTCAGGAACTTCACAGGTGGAGAATAATGTCAGGCAAGAGAACACAAGAGACTAGAGGATGAGGAACAGAGATTTCCTGGAGAAATGCCCTAAGAAGGGCCAACAGAGAATTCTGAGATCAGGGTGAGGGTAGGGTATTGGGGTAGGGTTGAAGGAGTAAGGCTATAGCAATATATGAAGACAAGAAAGAGAATTTTAAATAAAACTACAATTGTTTTTTTGCTGGAAAGGGCAAAGGTTATGATCTAATTTTAACTAATGATACCTCACAGTAAAATATACTTGTATTTAGATTTCAGGTGAAGAGTGACTCACTCATGATGACCCTTCAGGTAGGATGCCAGTAAATGTTAAGGATCACTTGCGCAAGAGACCAGAGGACATTTTGTGACTTGGAATGATTGCCCAGTACAAGGCAAGCACATGAGAAGGAGAAAATAAGAGTGGAAAAAAAATCATTTAAAATAGTACATTGCTGCTCACTTACACAATGATCATGTCAGATAGCAACAATGCCGTGTATAACCTGTGATACTGCCACATCACAAACCACTGCAGCGCGTATTCAATCGGCTACCTTTTTGTTTTTGATTTCTCGTTAACAAATGAGATTTCACAGCACAACACACAAGAAAAATTCATGGCCCATGTGCCTTATGGAGGTAGATAATTGCACCTGGTTATGAGAATATACATCAAAGACGTAAAAAGATTAAAAGCTCCACTCTGGTATCATTAAGGCAGCAATATAGAAGACTGACTGTCAGCCAGAGAAGAAAAAATAAATTGGGTGAGCCTGACAAAGCCATCATTCAAACAAGATAAATGGGAGGGGAAATGTAAGCCAGGTCATCAGTGTTAGCCTGAGTTTAAACCATCAGCATGGAGTAACAGACTAGGTCCTAAGCTCTGGAATTCCCAACATTAAGCTTTGCACATATCTATTTCCAGCACCTCTTTCATAAACTACCCCTTTGGCCAACCTTTTGGCTACCTGCTTCTATTTATAGTTCTGTTTGATCATTGCTCCTATGAAGCTCCTCTTGGCATGCATTATTGTGGCAAAGGAATCCTATAACAAGTTGCATTTATTGCACTGAGGATCCACCATTGCTCTCTTTCACACAGTTAAAACAAAAACCTTCCTTTGAATTTGGGGAGGTACTTTACTCTTAGGGAGCACCAGGCCCAAACCCTATCCTGTCACCTATCCAGGCTTAAAAACAGATTATAAAGGAAACATTCAGCAGGTCAGACAGCATCTGTGGAAAGAGAAACAGAGTCAATGTTTCAGGTCGAAGACCCTCCATCAGAACTGTGGATAACAGAAAACAACTTAATTTTAAGTTGTAGATAGGGTAGGACAAAGAGAGTCTCCCTGACAGAGTGAGGCTAGATTGGCAAGGTGATCCTGAAGTTTACAAAAGCATCAAGTTAATAAATTAATCAGGGGTCTTAGGCAGAGAGAGAAAACAAAGGGAAACAAAGGACTGCAGATGCTGGAATCTAGATGAAAAACTCGATGATGCTGGAGGAACTCAGCAGACCAGGCAGCATCCGCGGAGAAAAGCAGGCGGTGAACGTTTTGGGTCAGGACCCTTCTTCAGGACTTAGGATAGAAAACGGGGAAGGCCAATATATAGGAGGGAAAAGCAGGGCAGTGATAGGTGGACAAAAGAGGGGAGGCGGGGTGGGCACAAGGTGGTGATAGGTAGATGCAGGTAAGAGATAGTGATAGGCAGGTGCGGGGGAGGAGGGGAGAGCAGATCCACCAGGGGATGGGTCAAAGGTAAGGAGAGAGAGGGAACAAAAAAGAGCTGAAATAAAGAAGCTAGGAAAGGGAAGAAGAGAAGAAGCACGGTTGGGGGGGCGGGGTTGTGGGGAAGGTGGTAGCGATTACTTAAAGTTCATGCCATTAGGCTGCAAGGTTGCAAGATGACCAAGTGCAAACTGGAGGAACAGCACCTCGTTTTCCGTCTTGGAACTTTGCAGCCTAACAGCATGAATATTGAATATTGAATTAAGTAATCCCCACACCCCTTCCCCCCCCCATGCTTCTTCTTTTCTTCCCTCTTTTTTTCTACCCTTTTTTTTCCTTTCTCTCCTTACCTTTGACCCATCCCCAGGCAGATCTGCTCTCCCCTCCTCCCCCGCACCTGCCTATCACTATCTCTTACCTGCATCTACCTATCATCACCTTGTGCCCACCCCGCCTCCCCTCTTTTGTCCACCTATCACTGCTCTGCTTTTCCCTCCTATATATTGGGCTTCCCCTTTTCCTATCTTCAATCCTGAAGAAGGGTCCTGACCCAAAACGTTGACCGCCTGCTTTTCTCCATGGACGCTGCCTGGCCTGCTGAGTTCCTCCAGCATTATTGTGTTTTTCAAAACAAACAAAGGGTCATGCTAAAGCTGTGAAATGTAAGTCAGAGCGGTTGCTGAGACCTGAAACCAAAAGTAGAATGCTAGAAATGCCCAGCAGGTCAGGCAGCATCTGTGGAGAAAAGAAAACTGAGTTAATATTGCAATTGGGTAACCTTACTGCAGAGCTTGCCAGTTCTAATACAAGCAGAAAAAGTTGTCTGAAATTATTGAATTTGATATCGAATCCCAAAGGCTACAACATGCCCATCCAGAAGATGAGGTTTGGGCCTTAAACTGATGTTGGGGCTTATTGGAACAGTGCAGTGGGCTGTAGACAGGTAGGTCAGAGTAGAAATAGAATGGGGAATTAAAGTGACAGGCAATAGGAAGTTCAGGTCGTTCCTCCAGTCCGAACAATAGTGCTCCGCAAAGTGGTTTTCTAATTACAGGCTGTCCAGGTTCTGTTTTTATACATGTCCATAAGTCAATTTCATCCATCTCAGAAAATTCACAAAAATCACTCATTATGGTAAACATACCTCCTGAAAGCACATAAGACTGATAAGGAAGAACAATTACTCAAAGTGGAGAGAGAAAGGAACCTATTTCTACTGTTTGTTGGAGTAAACATCTGCACCCATGTCAGACTTCTGAATTTAATAATATTATGGGAGATCATTCATATGTGCAGGTGTTTATAAGTCAAACTTTGTAACCCAGGGATGGCCTGTATATATCCAGCTATATGGATAGTGTTCAGGAATTGGACATGCTGACTAAAGCATCCCTTCTCAGAGATCAGGCAGACCAAGTTGGCTTTGGTCTCCAATTGCTGCTATCAAGTGGAATCAGCAAACTCAACACAGACCAAATATTGATTCTGGGATTTACTGAGTCTTTATGATTCTGTCACACACAAAGTGATGCCTTTAACTGCTTGGCTGATTCTATATGAAACAGGAAATAGGTAGAACTTGAAAAATAAAGTGATTTCATTATTCAAAGAAAATAGAAGTTCTTTAGATGCCATTTGAGGAAACAGCAAACAACTTTACCGGTTAAAGCATGTATAAATACCTAATACACAGCGCAATAATTTCAAGTTTGCTCCGGTTTAATGGATAATGCATGCGGCACCATTTTAATGATCTATCATCTGGAAACTGCACTGCTTCCCATTTCTGCAGAAATACAGTTTCCAAATGACCAAAAAGACCTCTCACTTTTCATCATCCTATATTCAGCAATCATCAATGATCTGTTTAAACAGCACATGCGCAGTAACGCTATTGTTTGCATGCACACACGCACATGCATGCACACACACATGCACACACACAGAGTAACCACACCCTCCACATGTGTGCAGTACCCCTGCCATCGATACTCTTAAAAGACTCCAACCATAAGGATTGTCACACTATCAGCACTCACATAGATTACTCCCCCAACCAGCTTTTGGATAGGATGCCCACCATCAGCATATAGAGACTCTCACCATCAGTACATGAACAGTGTACTCAACTTCAACACCCTTTATGCATAAAATGCCTACTACAGAATCACTACTGTCTTAGCGCCACCCATTTTCATTAGGCCTCCAAATGTAAATCAAATAAATGTACAACTGAACTGCCTAATACTTAGCTGTGAAGATATAAACATCCGCAGCCTTCTGTGCATGGCAGCAAGTGGCTAAAGATAGCTTTGTGCAAAGTCAATATGATTTTAAATAGGACTCCTTAAGACAATAATAAAGCATCTAAAACAATAACTAGAAAAGAAACATTGTCTTTTCAATCTTTTTATTAACACAGATTAATATAGAACATCGATGATTGTACATGTAATACGAAGAGATTAAGAGAACAATCATGGCATAGATAATCATAAAGAATAATAAAATATTAAAAAAATCTTTAGATCTCACGATCTATTAATATATGAGTATAATATAAAAGAAAGGAAAGAAAAAGATTTATTGTGTATATAAAAGAAAAGAAAAAAATCCCCAAATCAGTAAAAAATTGTAAATAATATAACAAGCCAAACTAAAAAGAAAATTTTTAAAAAAGGCAAAAAAAACGGACTGAAATTTCTCAATAAAAACAGAGCAATATTTTGTCGTCAACTCCGTTCCTCTGAATTGAAAAGTTATTGAAAAGGGAAGAAAAGAAATATTGGGTTAGGCAAAACAAATCTTATATCAGATTTCCTGAAAACACTCAGATTAGATAAACAATAAAGTTGCAACTCTATTTGGAGCCTCTGCTAAGGTTACAATTTTATTGGTTAATCCATTGCCATATTTTTCGTTACTACCAATGCATTTTTAAGTTAAACAGTCACTTTTTTTGTTTGGAGGGCACAGGCAGTTACGTGTCAGGTTTATGAATGATTTATGCTTTCTATTTCCATGGCTTTGTTTGGCCAGCCTGGATCCATGGTTCAGAGATTCAGTCCGTCCCATCAAATCAACTAAAAATAAAACAGCAATCACTGGAAGGAGGACCCATTTATATCACTGGATCATAAAATGCTTCTTCAGCATCAACAAATCACACAAAACAGTTGCTTGAGAATCAAAACATGAGAACATGCCTCGCAATAAGATCTGCTTAAAGGAAATCAGTAATGGATGAGCATCTCTATTGAAATTCCTCCCCACCTATGAGATAAATTGCTCCTTGCTTCATGCTATTATTTCCAGCTCCACCCTCACTAAAACTGGTATATGTTTGCATTCAACCATTAAATTCGGATCTTTTCACACAATAACATTAACTCTTGGAACGCCAGCCTTCTCTGCTTGGCAAATACTGGGTTTCTTCAATAGCTCCATGTAATGTATTTTTGGACAAACCTTGGACAATACTAGGAATGTTCTGACCACAATAATACCTACTGGACATTCAGAGCTTTCAAACAACTGTGTGTATTTTGCCCAATAGCAAGGCACACCAACACTTGGTGCTTGGATTAGATATACACATAATGACATGATTACATTACATATCCACATGACTTACTTAGATATTATGCATAAATACACCACATTGCTTTCGATTTTTGAAAACAAGTGTGTGAACATTTTGCACATAAAAACACAGCCATTATAGATTCAGTCAGTTGACCAGCTTATTCAGTTGGTGAGATCTACTCAGCTAAGTATTTGTTTCTGACACTGTATCACATCTTCAAACTACAGAACATGAGCTGGTCCACCCTCTCAGACAGTGTAGTGTGAAAGTCATGCTTTCCCTTTCTATATCAGACAATTCATGTGGTAGTCTGAACTGAATATCAGCAATTAAATTTTGCTTTCACAGCAAAACTATCCACCTTTGCATCTATTGGAATTGCTGCTCTAGGACCCAGGATCATGAATAATGACTTATGACCTGTAATAAGAACCAGGAGTCTTCCCGGTGGGTTATGGAATTTTTCACACTAAAGATAATTGCAAATGCTTCTTTCTCAATCTGCATGCCATTTTGTTTTCTTTTGTTACATTTCTGTGAAACAACTAGAATGGGCTGTTCCTGCCCATCAGCCGCAACCATGGCTGATGATGGCACCTACACTGAAACTTGAAGCATTGCATGCTCTCTTTAGGGTTCTTGTTGTAATGCACTGAACAGTAAGGATTCGCTACTCAGACTGCGCTTACATTGATCAAACACTTCCTGTGGCAAGTCAGCTCAATTATATTTCTCATTCTTCTTAAGAGTTTGGTGTAATGATGTCAGTAACATTGCCGGAATAATATTGAATCATTCTCAGAATGGAGTTCTACAACATTATCTGAATGCTTAGTTTTCATGATAGAATCAACCTTGTCCTCAAAAGGTTTCAACTTCTTAGCTTCTACCTTTAGACTGAGATACAATGCCTATACAAAGACGCACTGGGACCATTTCACTTCCACATTTTGCTGGCAATGTTTGGAACCATTGGCTTTTAATAAAAAGATTTGGACCATTTTCACCCTCTGTGTCTCATTATATACCTCAATCTACAGCTTGTAGAAGTATATGCAATGCCTTTGTAATGGATTTACATTAAAACTCTCATTCTTTGTCCCTTCTTTTTCCTGTTTATTTACCCACCCCTCCCTCTCTCTCCACTTTTAAGAGAATGATTTTCCCAGTTCTGATGAAAGCTCATTTATCTGAAATGTTAACTCTGCATCTGCACAGGTGATGACATAGTGATGCTGCCAGTAGATCCTCTGCCTCACAGCTCCACTGACCAGTGTTCAATCCTGATCTCTATTGCTGTCTGTGTGAAGTTTGCACGTCCTGTGACCATGCAGGTTTCTTCCGGAAGCTCTGGTTTCCTCCCACATCCCAAAGATATGTGGATTGGTAGGTTAATTAGCCACTCTAAATTGTTCCTAGTGTGAATGTTAGAATTTTGGGGAGATTGAAGGGAATGTTGGAAGAATAAAACAGATCTAGTGTAGGTTTAATGCACACAGATGATTGATGCTTTGCACAGACTCAGTGGGCCAAAGAACCTTTTTCCATGCTGTATGATTCTATAACTTCTGAGATGCTGCATGACCTGATGAGTTTTTCCAGCATTTTCTGATTTACTACATCTGCTGTCTTTTGAATTCTTAATGTTGAAATGTGCTCTCTATGGCTGCAATCCTTCAGCAGTATAAAATAAAATGCTTTTTAATTCTCTTCATTGATCAAGCCCAAACAGTTTTGAAGTGCTTATCTAAATGGGATTACATTAATCAATTTTAAATTTTTGTTTCACATTTTTTTTGTTCACATGCACAGAATTGAAAATGAAAGAAAAGATTCCAAAACAGTGAATTTTTCACATCCTTAAAGCTATGCAGGCATAATGAGCTGGCATCACAATGCACAATTACTTGAACACAATGTTTTGAACAGCCTGACAAGCAAAAGACTGCAGATGCTGCAAATCTAAATAAAAACAGAAAATGCCAGAATTACTCAGAAGGTCAGGCTGCATCTTGGAGAGAGCAATGGGTCTAAATTTATCAGTCAATGACCTTTTATCAAAACTGGGAAGTTAGAATTCATGAATACTTTGAACTGCACAGAAGGGGAATGGGGTGGAGAGAACAAAGGCAATGTCAGTAAACTTTCCTACCTTTGATGAAAGGTCATTGATCCAAATCATTAACTGTTTCTCTCTCCACAGATGCTGCCTAATCGGCTGAGTGTGTCCAGCATTTTCTGGTTTTATGTAAACAGTTTATGGCTTTCCAGAGATCTATGTAATGCCATGCAAATACCAGCAGAGCTGTACCCAAAGCCACTGAACAGCAGCATTTACCAGTTACACTTCAGCCATGCAGCTACATGTTACCACACTGCTCTATTCCTGATAGAGCGTAAAACTGGTGCTACACATCAGAGGAGATTGGACCCAAAGCCAAAATTCCAAAAGTTTGTTGATTTATGAAATGATATAAACAAGGATATGCGATGTTCTGTATAACTGCATCATACAGTTGTCTCTATTACATCCACAACAATTTGTACTTTAACATATACTAGATATGTACAAGATACTAAAGGGACATTTATCACTTGAGGTGAACAGTAGGTGATGGAATCAAGGACCAAATGCAAGTAAACATGACATGATTCAAAGCACAGAATGAACTGCCAGAGGAAGTACTTGAGCAGGTACAATAACAACTTTTAAAAGACAGTTGGACAGGTATACAGAGTGGTAAGATTTAGAAGGTTATGGGTCAAACTCTGGCAAATGGGACTAGCTTGGATGGGGCATCTTGGTCGCCGTGGATCAATTGGGTTGAAGGGCCTGTTTCTGTGCTGTATAACTCTATGACTCTATGGGTATTAGAAACTCATGGACAGAGGGAAAAACAGCAGATTGAAAACAAGTATTGCAAAGTTCATGGGTTCAAAATCCTGGAAAAGAAAGTGCAAGTAGGCTACAATATGCTGGGTGGTTACAGATCAGTCTATTACATTCAATGGGATTGAGTATCAGGCAGTACATACAACAGGCTCATTTTTACCAAGTGTGCTGAGCTGAAATGAAATTACTCTCTCAGCAAATGAATATTTCCCTGCAATTATTAATTCATAAATGAGTTTCCAGGAAATGCATGTTTTCTGAGACAGTAAAATCATGACTATGTTCTTAACTAGGAAGCATGTCAGATAATTTCCCGTGGTTCACTTAAAGATGAAGTTCTGTCTTCAACACTTTCAACATGACATGGGATGCAAGGAGGAAAAAGAGCAAAGTAGCACAGTCTAATTGAAACTTAGTATTTCAACACTTCATAAGGATCCTGCATTGCAGCCACAGTAAGACTCCAGTGACAGGACAGAGGTTTTTCGCTGTGATACCCAACATTGCAAATTACAAATCCCGGAAGTCAATGAAGTAGGCTTGGTACGGCAGTGTAGCGGTCAGCATAACGCTATTAAAGTGCCAGCGACCCGGGTTCAATTCCCACCACTGTCTGTAAGGAGTTTGTATGTTCTCCCCATGTCAGTGTGGATTTCCTCTGGGTGTTCCAGTTTCCTCCCATATTCCAAAGAGCTATGGGCATGCTATGTTGGTGCCGGGAGAGTGGCAACACTTGTGGGCTGCCCTCAGCACATTCTCAGTTACACAAAAAGATGCATTTCACTGTGTGTTTCGATGTACATGTGACTAATAAATAAATATCTTCAGGGGCAGGCACAGTAATGTAGTGGTTAGCGTAACACTTTACAGCGCCAGTGACCCAGGTTCAAATCCGGCCACTGCCTGTAAGGAGTTTGTACGTTCTCCCCGTGTCTGTGTGGGTTTCCTCCGGGTGCTCTGGTTTCCTCTCACTTTCCAGAGATGTACAGGTTAGGAAGTTGTGGGCATGCTATGTTGGCGACAGTTGCAGGCTGCCCCCAGAGGACTCCACGCAAAAGATGCATTTCACTGTGTGTTTCGATGTACATGTGATTAATAAATATATCTTATTTTCTCTTCAATAGCATGATTTCACAAGTACAACCAATAGACAAAAGTCATGGGCTGCTTTTCTCAAAAATGAACACCATACATAGCCACTCCTGCACCAAAGAATATCAAATTGCAGGCTCATCATCAAGTGGCAATTTGGCCTTGTCCAGCTGGAAGAAAAAAATATGGTGGCAAGTTTGAAGGTGCTGAGATCCCTCTCCTCCTAAAGATGCTTTCAATATTTCCCCCAAATGAATACTCTGAATATGTATATTATAGATAGTTGGAGATCAATGGTTTTTGAAAATGAACCTGAACCTATTTTCATCCAACATCCACACATTTCATGTTCCAGTAACGGTCACTGACCTTACATTTTTTCACTTCAGAAACGTCTTAGTTTCTGTAAATCAATGATGTCTGTGAAGAATTCTCAGATCTGACTCCCTTCAGAAATTCATCTCCATTCTGCATCTCCTCTATGATGGCATGCAGACTGTGACTCTAACCAAAAGACCGACCACAGACCCAATCCCAGAGCTGACTGGGTCTAGAGTTGGGTCTGTGGTAGGTCATTTGGCTCTGTCACTGCCCTGACTCTCTTCTCAATCTTCCTTGTCGCAATATTTCTCCTCACCTGCAACAAGCCGCCTGCTGGAGTGGAGCTAATCTACAAGATGAATGGGAAACTGTTCAACCCACGCTACCTCCACTCCAGAACCAAGGTCACCCAAAAATCAGTCTATAGAACATGGCCTATAACTGATCATTATGGAGAAGGAGCATCTGATGCCAAGAACTTTAGGCTGAGAGCACACAGAAACCCAGCTAACATGTCAGAAGCAGTGCAGCACCTCCCATACTATCGACCCAGCTGCCTGTCAAGCAACCCTGTCCATCTGTGGCAGTATCAGTGGATTCCACATTGTTCTCATCAGGATTCACCTGAGAATCCACAGGATCAGAACAGAACCACGTCATCTTTAATTCCTAAGGACTGCCTACGACGAAGACTGAGTGGTAACTGACCAAATGCAACTTATATTGGCATAGTAGTGTCTGCCATGCCTTAAAAGGGAAGCAATATTTCTAAGTCCTTCCAGCAGATGAAAGGAAAATAGATACAAACAAAAAGTGGTGGCTACAGAACATGGAGGATAACAAGGCCAAAAAGAGCAAAGTAGAAATAGTGGGCTAGCATCTGGACAGGAGGAGCTCTGAATTTTCACATGATTGCCAAGTTAGTTAAAAAGTCTTTTTGCTGTATAACACAAAAGAACAATATACATTTCAAATATAACATTCATTTCTCACTTGTCTTACAATTCAATGTTTGTTTTAAACCTGTTGGATTACATTTCCCATTACACAATATGCTTTACTGCTGTTTCAAGTCAGATTTTTTTGTATTCATCCCACAATTTATCAAAGAAAAGAAACAGCTCATAGGGATACAAGCAATAAAATCCACTAGTGTATATTAGTAATCAAGAAAGTACCCAGTCACAGGCATAACAGGGATCTGCAAAAGGCACCAGTTACAATAAAATGTTCCAATCTAATAGCATAACTCTAAATTATCTTTAACTTTCAATGCTATGCCATAATTTTATGTGGTAAACACAGTAAGTAATTGTTGGTTTAGCGAAAATAATATTTTAGAATTCCAGTTCAGATGCTCTGTTTACATATCCAAAGCAAATAGTTCAGTAGCATTTCCACTTATGGGCAGATTTTGGTAACTACCATGTTTCAATTTCCTGATTCTAAACATAAATTATTCCTGAAATTGGGAATATTTGGCATTTTCCATTCATAGCATCTGGTCACTTTGGGAGGGTTTCAAGGACTCATTCTGTCCTTGATTGGGATTAAAATGGCAGTGGTAACATATGTGGGACCTTCAGGCAGCATTTAAGGTTGTGGCCAGTGGCGCTTAGCTTTTGGAAGCATAGAAGGAATCAATGAGGCTTTGGAATGTATAGAGCTCATACACATATTTATTTACTTTGCAATGGATAAAACTCTCCATGAAACCGAAGGAAAACAGGAACCCAATGTACTGAGTACTCAACAGCACACTTCTTGGTGAGGTAAGGGTTAATACTACAAGCTTTTGTGATTTAAGCTTTTCCCAGCCACAGTTCCAAGCTGCCATTCTCAGCTAATTTAAGGCCTTGTAGGAAATTAACAGCGCTTCCAATGTTGCATGGAACAATGATCTCTGCGTTAGGATGAGCAGGGAGATTTCCTATAAATGACAGCATGGGTCAGGAATCTAAAGGCCAGAAATCTGATCTTAACGCCAAATGCACTTGTATACATCTGTGAATTAAATTATACATGACAGGCCTGATAGTTCTCATTCAGTACCTAAATAGAAAATGTCAACTGGCACCGCTGAGAGTTTACATACCTGCAAAGCTCTAAACATAGAGAACACATCAATTTTTTCTCTATTTATTAAAGTGCATAAATCAAGCAGACTTGGTCTAAAGAGGATATGAAAACTTTATTTGTGTTAGAATGCTCTCTGTGACGTTTTTTTGCTGACATTTTGTGAATCTCATGGGTTTAATTAACCATTCTGTACCAATTATAGCTGCCCTCGTATCGAAGCTGAATTTGAAAGACCACATACGAGGGGAGATTTTACAGCTTTCTGCTCCTGATGCGAGATTTGCCCACAGGAAACACAAATCAGGAATTCAGGTGTGGAGGTCGGCAAGCTCCACAGGAGTTTTCATCCATTAAAGTTAAGGATAAACTTTTCATGCTTATCCTCACAGTATAGAGGGTCATGAGCTGCGAGTGCAAATCAGGATATTGGGTAAGTATTTTCAGTCTTGTATCTTTAACAGATGAAAGCTGAGTGGGCTGTATGATATCCATATGGTCTTCTGCATCCAATATTCTGAAATATGTTCCCTGCTTGACTGCCCTGCCCAAATTTCCAGTTTGTGATCCATGAGCATTCTGTATCACAAAAACCAGCACTCAGCATTCCCTTCAGCATTGTGAAGAATCATAGTCATTCAGCAGATGCACCAGCCATCAAGCTCCCATTTACACTAATTTAACACCAATCCCATTTTATTCTCCCCATTTTCCCTCTCACTCTCCTACACATTATAATGGCATAATGGCGCAGGTAATAGAGCCGCTGTCTCAGAGAGCCAGAGACCCAGGTTTAATCCTGACCTCGGGTGCTATCTGCAGTGTTCTCCCTGTGAACATGTGGGTTTCCTTCAGGTTCCTTCAGGTTTCCTCCCACATTCCAAAGGCGTGCAGGTCGATAGGTTAATTGGCCACTGTAAATTGCCTCCAGTGTGTGGGTGAGTGGTGGAACCCAGGGGGGAGTTGATGGGGATATGGAGAGAATAAAAAATGGGATTAATGGAGAATTAGTGTGGATGGGTGGTTGATGGTTAGCGCACACTCAGTGGATGGAAAGGGCTGCTTCCATGCTGTATCTCTCTATGATGACTCTATGACTATAACTGAGCAGTATTTACAGTGGCCAATTAACCTAGCAACTCACATGTTTTTGAGATATGGCAGGAAACTGGAGCATCCAGTGGAAGCCCACGGGGCCATAAGGAGAACTTGCAAACTCCATACAGACAGCACCCGAGGTCAGGATTAAACCTGGGTCTCTGGCTGTCTGAGGTTGCGGTAACCATGAGGCAGCAGCTCAAAGAGCTGCACCACTGTGCTGCCCACAGGAGATCTTTCTCAAGATGTTCTGATTCATTCCTCTTGCCATGGCACTTTCCCATGCAGTTGCTGGCAATGCAACACATACCCTTTTATCTCCTTGTTCCTAGCCGTTCTGGGCCCCAAATTCTCATTCTGCTTGAAGCAGCGATTTACTTGTATTTCTTTCAGTTTAGAATAATGCACTCACTAGTAGCAACCTCACCTCCTCTACACTGGGAAGACAAAATGCAGATGGAGTGACCAGTTTAAGAACATCACCAACTATGACACTGAGCTTCCAGTCACCAGTCACTGTAGCTTTCCATTCTGCTCCCATCTTGATCTCTATGTCCTCAAGCTCCTTTATTGTTTCAACAAAGCTCGAGAAGCAGCACCTCATCTTCAAACTGGTCACATTACAGTCCTCTGTACTCAACCACAGGTTCAACAATTTCAGATAATCAGCAGTTTTATTTCAGATTTTCAGTATTCACTCCACAATCCTCCAATTAAAACATGCTTAGACATGATAACATTTGACCCTGCTCCAGCCTTCTTTGCTCCTTTAGTTGTCTGATAACCACCTTCTTTCAGTTTACACTATCACTGTCATTTTTGCTGTCATTTAATCTATCCTGCCTTATACTCGACCTCAGACTCCTTCCCTTCTGTTCTCTCCTCCACTTCCCCTCTTTAAAACTTGACATATGTCAATTCCCAATTTTAACAAAAAGCCAATGAACTCAAATGTCAGTTCAGTTTATCCCTCCACTGATGCTATCTGATCTGCTGAGTATTGCAGGAACGGTAGTATAGCAGTTAGCGTAACACTATTACAGCACCAGCGACCCGGGTTCAATTCCGGCCACTATCTGCAAGGTGTTTGTACGTTCTCCCCGTGTCTGCATAGGTTTCGTCTGGGTGCTCCAGTTTCCTCTCACATTCCAAAGATGTACAGGTTAAGAAGTTGTGGGCATGCTATGTCGGTGCCGGAAGCGTGGCAACACTTGCACGCTGCCCCCAGAACACTCTACACAAAAGATGTATTTCACTGTGTGTTTCGATGCACATGTGACTAATAAAGATACCTTATATCTTATGTTTTTATTTCAGATTTACAGCACCTGCAGTATTTTATGCTTGTACAAATCACAGGATCCCAGATGTGCCGATATCATACAGTGAAGGCTGTTTGGTGGACTGGAGGCAAATGCTCGCTGTGATTCCCCAGGTGTCAGTACAAGATCCGTCACTGTTCTTGCTCTATATCAATGACTTGGACTTAGGTGTACAAGGCATTCTTTCCAAATTTAGAGATGACACAATACTTGTTGGTGTTGTGAATTATGAGGGGAATAGTAACAAACTTCAAGGATTGGCTGGCGGAGAGGATAAATGTATGGCTGATGACATAAGAAGAGGCAATCTAAACCTAAAATGCAGGCCAGATTGGGAAAGTGGTTGAAATGACATTTGGGATTCTGGACTTTTTTCTGGGCATGAAGAACAAGGAGTCAAGATAAACTTCATAAAATTCTGTGTTTGGCCACGACTGGAGTACCATGTCCAGTTTTGGGCCCCACACTTGTGGAAAGGTTTGAAAACCTTGGAGAAGATGCACAAGAGTTGCTAAAACAGAGATGAAGAACTTCAATTATTTGGATAGACTGCAAATCTGGGTTTGTTTTCCATGAAATGTTGGAAGTTATGAGGAGATCTGATAGAGGTATTTAACATCATGAAGGGTATAGACAGAGCAATCAGAAAGCAACTGTTCTCATTGGCAGAGGGGTCAAGAATGAGGGGTCATAGAAATAAGGTAATTGGCAAAAAAAAAGTGACAAGAAGGATTTTTGTTTTACTCAGAGTGATTGGGATCAGGAATGCACACCTGAAGTTAGATGTAGACTCTACTGCAGCATCCAAAAGGGAACTGAGTTGGTAAATTGGTAAATTGGTTTATTATTGTCACATGTACTGTGAAAAACTTGTCTTGCATATCGTTCATATAAATCAATTCATTACAACGGTGCATTGAGGTACCACAAGGTAAAATAGTAACAGAGTGCAGAATAAAGTATTACAGTTACAGAGAAACTGCAGTACAGGTAGACAATAAGGTGCAAGATCATAACGAGGTAGACTGTGAGGTCAAGAGTCCATCTTATCATACTAGGGAACCGTTCAATGGTCTTATAACAGCAGGATAGAAGCTATTCTTGAGTCTGGTGGTATGTCGTGTTTTCAGAATTTTTTACCTTCTACCTGCTGGGAGGGGGGAGAATACAAAATGTTCGCGGTGGATGGGGTCTTTGACTCTACTGGCTGCTTAGGTAGATGACAGCAAAGGATTTGCAGGGCTATGGAGGGGGGAATGGAATTATCTGAATGGCTCTTCTGAGGAGACAGTACAAAGTTAATGGACAGAGCAGCCTCCTTCCATGCTGTAACCATCCTGTGATTCTGTACTGGATAACGTTTTCAGCAGGCTCAGCAAGAAAAGCAAGATATCACCCGAATTTTTTTTTATTCATTCACGGGGGCTTTGTGGGCTGAGCCAACATTTAATTGCCCATTCCTAAATGCCCTTGAGAAGGTGGTGCTGAGCTGCCTTCTTGAACCATTGCAGTCCACTTCTTTTTGCTACCATTGACTGGGTATCAGCTGAGTGCATTCTGAAGCTTTGTTGTGATATTCCCATATTTTGTGAGACATTCCAGAATCAGGCATTAAGAATGGGCAGTTTGGCAAGATACCAGAAGTCCAGTAGTACCATATCCCAACACAAAATCAGCAGTTTCAACAGAGGAAATGACCAAAGCAAGAAAATGAATAACTATCAAGAAGTTATGATGCATGTCTATAGAACTCTGGTTAGGCCGCATTTAGAGTCTTGCATGCAATTCTGATCACCTCACTATAGGAAGGATGTTGAGGCTTTAGAGAGGGTGCAGAGGAGGTTTACTGGGATGCTGCCTGGATTAGAGGGCATGTGCTATCAGGAGAGGCTGGACAAACTTGGGCTCTTTTCTCTGGAGCAGCGGAGGCTGAGGGGTGATCTGTTGGAAGTGTATAAAATTATGGTGGGCATAGATAGGGTGGACAAGCAATATCTTTTTCCCATTATTGAGCGAGACTTTTTTACTGAGAGAGTGGTGGATGCCTGGAATGCATTGGCTGATAGGGTGGTGGAGGCAAATTCATTGGGGGCTTTTAAGAGGGGCTTGGATGGGCACATGAATGAGAGGAAAATAGAGGGATATGGGCATTCTGTAGGTAGAAGGGAATAGCTACGTTGGCACAACATTGTGGGCCGAAGGGCCTGTTCTGTGCTGTACTGTTCTATATTCTACGTATATGTCATCATTTAAAAATAAGAGTTCACCTATTTAAGACAAAAGAGGGAAAACTTTTTCTCCAAGAGGAAATGTGAGTTTTTAGAAGTCTCTTCTTCGCAGGGTAGTGGAAGCAGAGCCTTTTAATATATTTAAGGCAGAGCTAGATAGATCATTGATAAACTTTGGGGTAACGGGTAGACAGGAATGTGGAGATGAGGTTCGATGTTATTAAATGACAGAGCAGCTTCGAAGGGCCCAATAGCCTACTCCTGCTCTTAATCCATCTGTTAGAACATATGTGGTGAAATACCACTCATCTGACATTATTGTGATTGAAAACAAAGATGGTGCTTTTCTCGAGTAGGAATGGGTCTTGTTCAGAAGTACATTCATCACTCCAAGGGAAGTACTTGAGAAAGAAATGAAAACATTTGCCATAAATATCACCAAGTTTTAAGTCTACACAGGAATTTACTCTGCAGCTATGGGAATGGGCTTGGAACACAGTTCCACCAGGTTAGAGGTTGGAGTCCCAAAAGATTCCAGATTTATTACATTATCTTGTGAATAAATAACCTGTACTTGCCCCAAGAGAGTTCAATCTCCATCCTCAGTGTTTTGTTTTGAAATTCAAAGGTTACTGAAGAAAATGGAATTGAACCGTTTTATTATTCCTTATCTTAAAATCATGGCCTGGCTCATTCCCACAAGACAAACGATATAGTCTGCACAGCAGCTAATTGCTCAGTTCAGCTGTCTTTAGCATTACAATATGTGTAACCATTTTAACAAACCTATCTCCCCACACTGAAGATGTCCAGGCTCTCCCTCTCCAATTGCAACCCACACACATCCCCCGACCCTGCAGCCTAAAATCTTTTCCCAATAACAGCCCAGACAAATGGCTGCCTCACCCCACCCCACCCAGCCACTGATCTAACACTCAGTCGCCACTCCTCCTCACCAACTCACCTCATCCTCTCAATCAATTCCCAATGGCTGACTGTGGCTCCTACCATCCTAGTGGCCCAGCCCTTGCATGCATCTGTATCTGCCAACCCCCACTGGAGCCAAGACACCAAATCCACCACCAACCATCTGACCTAACCACCTATCCTGAACACCATCCCTTGCATCCACCTCTGGGCCTTACTCCCCCCACCCCTTGGACCTCATCTGCTACATGAATTTGAGATCTTCAAATAAACCGTATATTGGCCCATCAAAATTTGTCCTTCTCATGTCCCTTTACTACCACATTACAATTTCCATGTCTTTATTTTTTAATTAAAATTACATGTTTGCAAATTGTTGACATGACAAAATGCAAAATGCTATGAATGTGATAACAGGCAATTTATAGTGAGTAAAATAATCTGACTGGAGTAGGTGGTTGTATACTAACAAGAAAGGAGAGAAATCTTGAATTTAGGGAATATCCATGGGATTATCCATCACTGAAGCATTTTTTAAGCGTAGCCACTGTAATGTAGGAGAACACAAAAAGAAATGGATAGAAGTTACGCTACTAATATTCAAATCCCTGATTAGACACTTCAAATACTGTGATATTTCTAGGGATGACACCTTGGGAAGGATATATTGCCCTTGAGGGTGGAAGGTAAATTTGCCAGAATGACACCTGAACATCAAGGATTAAATTAAAAGGAATCATTATACAAACTAGGGTTCTATTCCCTGGAATTTAGAAGATTAAGAGGTGTTAACCTTTAAGATATTATGATGAAGTGATAGAACAGAATGAATGGAGACTACTTCCATTAGTTGGGAAGTCTGAAATAAAAGGCCTAGTGTAAAAGTTAGTGCCAGGTTTTTCAGAAGTGAAGTTTGGAAGCAATTCTACATGCAAAATGTGGTAGGTTTGAAATCTTGCTCAAACAGCTAGGCCAACTGTTAATTTTCACTCTGAAATTCATGAAAGGTTTATATTAAAAAAAAAGGAAGGAAAGATATAGCTTTGGAGCTGTTGCAGATCAGTCATCATCTCACTGAATTCTTCAAGGGGCTTAATATCCTGCATTTTCTTGATTCTTCATTCCTTGAAGTGAGGAGGTTCCTGGATGTAAATACATAATTAAAACTGAAGGAGTGTTGCATTGTTAGAACCATAGAACCATAGAAAACTACAGCACAGACAACAGGCCATTCGGCCCTTCTAGTCTGTGCCGAAACATTATTCTGCTAGTCCCATTTACCTGCCCCCAGCCCATACCCCTCCAGACCTCTCTCGTCCATGTATCTATCCAATTTACTCTTAAAAGTTAAAAGCGAGCCCGCATCTGCCACATCAGATGGCAGCCCATTCCACACTCCCACCACTCTTTGAGTGAAGAAGTTCCCTCTAATCTTCCCCCTAAAACTTTCCCCTTTCACCCTAAAGCCATGTCCTCTCGTACTTACCTCTCCTAATCCAGGTGGAAAGAGCCTACTTGCATTAACCCTGTCTATGCCCCTCATCATTTTATAAACCTCTATCATATCTCCCCTCATTCTTCTCCGCTCCAAGGAATAAAGTCCTAACATGCTCAATCTTTCCTTATAACTCAACTCCTGAAGACCCGGCACTCTCCTCTGCACTCTTTCAATCTTACTGACATCCTTCCTGTAGTTTGGCGACCAGAACTGCACACAATATTCTAAATTTGGTCTCACCAATGACTTATACAACCTCACCAAAACATTCCAACTCCTATACTCAATATTTTGATTTATAAATGCCAGGATTCCAAAAGCCTTTTTTACAACCCTGTCTACCTGTGACTCTACTTTCAAGGAATTATGTACCTGAACTCCCAGATCCCTTTGTTTCTCCACACTCCTCCATGCCCTACCATTTACTGTGTATGTCCTCCCTTGATTTGTCCTTCTAAAATGCAACACCTCACACTTGTCTGCATTAAATTCCATCTGCCATTTTCTGGACCATTTTTCTATTTGGTCCAGATCCCTCTGTAAGCTTTGAAAGCCTTCCTCACTGTCCACTACACCTCCAATCTGTAAGCTTTGAAAGCCTTCCTCACTGTCCACTACACCTCCAATCTTAGTGTCATCCGCAAATTTACTAATCCAATTTACCACATTATTGTCTAGATCATTGATATATACAATAAACAACAATGGCCCTAACACAGATCCCTGAGGCACACCACTAGTCACAGGCCTCCAATCTGAGAAACAACCATCCACAACCACTCTCTGTCTTCTCCCACTCAGCCAATTTCGAATCCAGTTTACAACTTTACCATGGATACCCATTGACTGAACCTTCTGAACTAATCTCCCATGTGGGACCTTGTCAAAGGCCTTACTAAAGTCCATGTAGACAACATTGACAGCCTTACCTTTATCTACTTTCTTAGTGGCCTCCTCAAAAAACTCCACAAGATTCATTAAACACTATCTACCAAGCACAAAGCCATGCTGACTATCCTTAATCAACCCTTGGCTGTCCAAATACTTATATGTCCTATCTCTCACAACACCTTCCAATAATTTACCCACTACTGATGTCAGGTTCACTGGCCTGTAATTACCTGGTTTACTCTTCGAGCCTTTCTTAAACAATAGAACAACATGAGCTATCCTCCAGTCCTCTGGCACCGCACCCGTGGCTAAGGACATTTTAAATATATCTGCCAGGGCCCCTGCAATTTCTACACTAGTCTCTCTCAAGGTCTGAGGAAATATCTTGTCAGGCCCTGGGGATTTATCTACCTTTATTCGCTGTAAAGCATCAAGTACCTCCTCCTTTTTAATCTCTATATGTTCCATGACACTAGTGCTTGTTTCCCTTCCTTCCATATCCACAATGCCAGTTTCCTGAGTAAATACTGATGCAAAAAAGCTGTTTAAGACCTCCCCCATCTCCTGAGGCTCCACGCATATACAACCACTCTGATCTTCTAGGGGACCAATTCTGTCTCTTACTATCCTTTTGCTCTTAACATACCTGTAGAAACCCTTTGGGTTTACCTTCACATTATCTGCCAAAGCAGCCTCATGTCTTCTTTTTGTCTTCCTGATTTCCTTTTTTAGTATCTTCTTACATTTCCTATACTCTTCAAGTACCTCATCCATTCCTAGTTGCCTATACCTGCTATACACCTCTCTCTTTTTCTTAACCAGCTCACCAATATCCCTTGAAAACCGAGGTTCCCTATGCTTGTTACCTTTGCCTTTAATCCTGACAGGAACATACAAACTCTGCACTCTCAAAGTTTCGTCTTTGAAGGCTTTCCATTTACCGAGCACATCCTTGCCAGAAAATAACTTATCCCAATCCACCCTACCTAGATCCTTTCTCATTTCCACAAAATTGGCCTTTCTCCAATTTAGAACCTCCACTCGAGGACCAGACCTATCCTTATCCATAATTATCTTGAAACTAATTGCATTATGGTCACTGGACCCAAAATGCTCACCTACGCATACTTCTGTCACCTGACCTGCCTGGTTCCCTAATAGGAGATCAAGTATTGCATTCTCTCTCGTTGGTACCTCTATATATAGATTTAGAAAACTTTCCTGAACACATTTGACAAATTCCAAGCCATCCAACCCTTTCGCAGTGTGGGAGTCCCAGTCAATATGTGGAAAGTTAAAATCCCCTACCATTACAACTTTCTGTTTCTTACATCGGTCTGCTATCTCCCTACAGATTTGTTCCTCCAATTCTCTCTGACTATTGGGCGGTCTATAATACAATCGTATTAGTGTGGCCACACCTTTCCTGTTCCTCAGCTCCACCCATATGGCCTCTTTAGACGAGCCCTCCGGGTTGTCCTGTCTACGCACAGCCGTGATCTGTTCCCTGACCAGTAATGCCACTCCTCCCCCTTTCATCCCTCCCCCTCTATCACGTCTGAAACAACGGAAGCCCGGAACATTAAGCATGCCAGTCCTGCCCCTCCTGCAACCATGTCTCACTAATAGCAATAACATCGTAATCCCACGTGCCAATCCACGCCCTAAGCTCATCCGCCTTACCTACGATACTCCTTGCATTGAAATAGATGGACCTGAGAACATTACTATCATGTACAAACCTTTGATTTCTGTCCATACCTGCAGACCTCGCATGATCATTTTCCTCCTCACTTTCTTCTCTAACACTCTGGTTCCCCTCCCCCTGCAAATCTAGTTTAAACCCACTGGAGCAGCACTAGCAAACCTACCCGCAAGTATGTTAGTCCCCTTCCAGTTCAGGTGTAAACCGTCCCTTCGGAACAGATCCCACCTTCCCTGGAACAAAGCCCAATTATCCAGAAACCTGAAGCCCTCCCTCCTGCACCAACTCCTTAGCCACGTATTTAGCTGCATGATTCTCCTATTTCTAGCCTCACTAGCACGTGGCACTGGTAGCAATCCTGAGATTGCAACCTTGGAGGTCCTGTCCTTTAACTTTGCACCTAATTCCCTAAACTCTCTTTGCAGGACCTCTTCCTTCTTCCTATCCTTCCTATTGAAGGTGTCTTTTTTTAGTTGAGACAATAAGCACCAGCGTCACCTGCCAATTGAAGTGGGTCTCATGCAGCATAGGCGAACAATTCATAGCATAATCAAGGGTGTACTATATGGTCAGATGTGTGATGTTCATATCAGATATTAATCTGAGGGGATCCATCTGTCCTCTCAGATGAATGCAAAATATCCAAAGGCACTAATGTGAAGACAGGTGGTTTCCTCAGTAGTCTAGGGAATATTAGTCCCTCACTCAACATCACTGAATACAGAATATCTCATCAAAATCATACTGCTGCTTGCTGGACCCTGACAAAGGCATATTGGCTATGCTATTTTTTACATTAGAACTGTGATTACATTTCAAGAGTAGTTCATTGACTGTAAAGTGCTTGGGATCAAGAAGGAATCGTACAAATGTAATCTGTGATAAATTTGTTTCCCAGATTTTTAATTCAACTAGTAAATAAACTATAGTTAATGCCAGAATACAATGAGTCAATCCAGCAATAAAATGAATCAATAACACCTAGAATCAATCCAATAATACTCAATCTATTACCAAACTACAGTAAGTCATTCAGTAGTACATTTGAGTAATTTCCAGAATTACAATTTATTTACTCTCAAATGTAGAAATGTATCTCATGGCCCTTCACTGAAGAATTAAAGAAAACAGACAAAGAGGAACTTCAGACCAATCCCATAATATTTGTTCTTCATCTTAGGCATTGTCTTGGGATTGAGGGTGATTTGCTTGTACTCTGGTTTTGTGGGTTCTGAGGTGCCTAATGAGGCCAACGTGCAGACTGTTTAACAGATGGGGCTGGAGGTGCTGAATGGAACAGCAAATGGTGGGTAGTTTATAAGATAGTATGCTCACTCTGCAGTTTACACAGGATTTTGTGTGCCGCCAATGCATAGGTTCAAATTCTCAATAATCCTCTCTTGCATTTTGGACATTCATGGACCAGAGATTCCCAAGAGTCACTGGGCTGCAATTTTTCAGGGAGGTTTTGAGCACATCCTTGAATCAGCATATATACAGAACAAACACAGTGCATAATATATAGAGTCAATACCACAATCAACTGTACAAAATCAGAAGCATAATGCTCACAGTTGTGGTACAACTGTGAGGATGTTAATAACATCTGAATTCTGAAAAGGATTATAAATGAGAGAGGAAGAAAGAAAATGCATGAATTATTTTTTTAAAAATCGCCAATGTTCAAGGCTATAATAGGCTCTTGAGGTTCAGATGACATTAGTACTTTGCTCAAGTTACACTTTTGTGATTTATGATATCATCTGCACTCCTTGATTGTTGCATTCTTCAAACGTATTTCCAGCCACCTGTTGCTCTCTGTATTTTTTTCCAGATTATCATTTTTTTCCTTTTCCGGTACACTACATTGCATGTCAAAGATTTACAAAGAGACATCACTTATTATAAAAGGTGTGTTCTTCCTGACCTGATTATAAAAGAGAAAGTAGATAGATAGTTAAATGCATGAATCTTCTAAAGCAGCGCCTCCAGAACAAAGATGACTTGCTTCTGGTCCAATTCTGTGGATTCTGAGGTGGCTGATGAGGTTTCCTCTGTCCACCAGGTAATCTCCTGCCATAACAGAGCTCAAAATAATGCATCTTTTTCAAGATTCTTCTTTTAGATATGCAAACAATATGCCTGCCCAATAAGGCTAACTGAATGTAATTAGAGCCTTAAGGTGAGGATGTTGCCCAGAGAGATGCTGAAGTCGATGGCAAATTTCATCTTCTACACCGCATTATTCTAGGATTCCATCTAATAGCAAAGAGGCAATTTACACCTGCATTCTTTATCACCTTTTAACAGACCAGACAATTCATAAAATGAATCAACACCAGATTTTCAAATGTATAACAACCCATCAAGGGAAAAACCTGCCAAATGCAGCAGACCTGCATTGAAGAACAATAGTTCCATTTAAAACATAAAACATAGAACTGTAAGGCACAGGAACAGGCCCTTGGCTCACGATGTTGTTCCCAAATAATTAAACTAGTAATTAAGTGCCTAACTAAACTAATCCCTTCTGCCTACACAATGTCCATATCCCTCCATGCTCTGCATATTCATGTGCCTATCTAAGAGACTTTTAAAAGCCTCTGTCACATTTGGCTCCACTACCATCCCTGACAGCGCATTCCAGGCACCCACCATTCTCTGTTAAAAAAAACTTGCACTGCACATCTCCTTTGAGCTTACCCCCTCACACCTTAAATGCGTGGCCTGCATGCATTTGGATACTATATTAACCAATTCAGACAGGAAAGAATCTGTGGATGAAAATCATTTCAGAAAATTAAACAAATGCCTCTGTTATCACTCAACTCCGAAGACAATACCCTAAATAGTTAATAGGATGCTGCTTATGTGCAGCATTATACATGAATGTTTCCCAACTCTGCCTGGTAAAATGATTATGTTTGTGCAGTTGAGATTTCCAGTTATCTTTCAGACCACATCTGTTAATATTCTGCCCTTGTATGTCATTTCAGCAGAATGCACCATTAAGAGGTATTTGGAATGCATTACCCCATTGGCCAGAATTTGATATCCAAAAGGCAGCTGGGTCATTACCTTAGAGAGAAAAGCAGAATTAGAATTCCCAATGGAACAAGAGGAATTAGAACTCCTACCGGAAGCAGTGTGACTGGGTGGACAGTTCTGGCAGGCTCATATAGTAATAACTTTTAAAAATCTCTTCACAAGGTTTCAAATGGCTTGCCTGTCTAATGTAAACCATACTGATAAAGGGATACTAGTCTGGATAGAGTTATTCTCTCTAAGCTGACATTGTTGTTTGATCTCAATGCTTGGGCTAAGTGGAACAATCAAATATGGCTCCTGACTATCCATTACAAAGGTGTAAAAGGCAAGCAAACTTGGGAGAGAGTTTGTCTGCAATATCCTTTTTGGCTGAGTAACTCACCAGACTTACAGACTCATACATTTGGATTGAATGCTTCACCCTCGGATAAATCAGGAGATAGTAAGATAAAATGGAGAAAATCAAAAGAGAATAAGTTTTTCCCAAAGATGTAATTGGCCACTGTTTTTATGCCTCTTGAATTTGGTGAGTTGCCATTTTCAAAGCCGGTAGGTTATTGGGTATAAATTTAGAATCTGAGGGGGGTTGAGGGGGAACATGGGGGAGAATAAAATAGGATTAGTTTACATGGGTGCTTGATGGTCGGCATGGACTCGGTGGGCCGAAGGGCCTGTTTCCATACTCAATGACTCGACTTAGACATAAGTAGATGGAAAATAAAGGGCATCGTTCTGAAATATAACAGCAGTTCAGGAATGGCATTAGAAAATCTATAACTTTGCAAGAAGTTGTTCATTATTAAACCAAGGAGATTTCCAAGTGAGAACGTTTTTTTCTGAATATTTGCCACCCAGGGATTCTTGATCAATTTACATGTCAACATCTTATTCTACCTTCCCTGCAAACTGCACATGATGTAGATATTAGGTCCGCTGATCTTAAATTACACTTTACCCGGCATCATTCCGCCCAAACGTTAAATGGGTAGAAATTTACTTTTGGGTAACTTGTGCCCAACACATGTCAGGATATTCACCATCCAGTGAAGTCAATGGAACAGAATATTGGAGGTGACAGCAGCGGCACTCATATGCCATTACATTTCTCCCCCAAAATCTTTATTGCCACAGTTTTAACTTCTCTGTGAGTTAAGGAATATGCGGGCAAAGTGCCTGGTAATCTCTGTGGCAGACCCTTTCTAATTTAGTTTAATTTGACCCTAGCTAATTTTGTTCAATTCCAGCTGGGGTTCATGCCCAAAACAAGGCATAAAAAGTCAATTAGTCACTGGCTGTTTGCCAACAGTCAGTTTAGTAGAGAGTCCTGGAGTTGGGAGGAGTGGGCACAATGTTGGCAGAATCATAACATAGGAAAGGAGTGGTGGGGATTGAAACTGTAGAGCTCCAGACTTGGTTTGTGGGATCCACAGGACCACTGTTTACATTGAAGGTCTTTTTCTCTTGCATGAAAAATTTAATTGAGCAGGATATCCACTGTGGACACTGCACCCCATTTGACAATAAAATGACAGTGGGCTCTTGTAGTATTAATTAACATATGTTAGTAAAATTTCTCTCATTGCCAGTAAAGACCAATTGTTTCAAATTTGCTGCAGACCGAAAGACAGCAGTAAATAAAACCACTTGATGTTGATTCCCATGTGCAGGCAGGAAAGGGATGGGAGAGTTGTGTTTCTGACGAACAGTGGAAGTTTAAAACCACCTTTCCCACCACATGACATTACTGGCCACCCATTCATTTTAAGCACAAAATAAGCATGATGGCTTTTTAGACTATGAGTAGCTTGCCAATGGATTTCAGTTTACAATCTAAGCAGCCACAGAAAGAGATTGCAGTAAGTAGGAGTGTTGTTAACACATTGAGAAAGTGAAGTTAAAATGGCAATTGCAAATCACTGTGTGTACTCTGAGCTGTTTCATTTGAAGTGTGCTGCAGGTCTGTGTATCTTGCACCGCTGTTTGAGATTAAGATAGAGGATATTAGACACCAAGCATCTGGTATCTGGCAGATGCAAGTGGTATCAGGTGGCATCATTTGCTGCTTGTAAAACGATTCTGATTCCAGTTCCAGTTTAAGGGACCCTGTAATGTTATCTTATAATCAGCAATTTGCCCTTTGATTACATTAAATATGCTGACTCATTGAGGAATATGAAACTCGTTAATACAGCAATAATGAAATTAATATTGTTCAGTTGATTATTATTCCATATCTCTCTCCAAAAGAGTATTTATATCAGCCGCTTTTTATAGTGGAAATAAAACTCTGGAAACATGGGCACAACTGATGCTGGTGATTGAAGCAATGTTCCATGTTGTATGAGATGCACTAGCACCAATAATGCTCCAACTCCATCGTTATGTGATTGCACATATTAGGCAGGATGACACTGGAGCGTGGTGACTCATTGCAAGCCGCTCTCTGCAGATCCACTCATTTAACAATATTGCTATTTGCTTTCACCCCTCTGTCCTGTCCTGAATGTTCCTATACTTGGCAGATCCATGGGTGACAAGAACCTTTGAAAGAAGCACATGAAATAGCCAGGTTTCATGTGTAAACCTCAACACTGAATACTTCAGGAAAAAAAATATAAGCATGATTTTACAGACAAATACACACATTTGCACACACAGATTCAAATGCACATACACATGCACACATCAATAATGGGAGAACTTGCAGCATTACCCCTCCTTATTCCAGTAACACTGAGGAATTCAAATGCAGGATCCTTCCGATATCTACTGAAAAATGCAGCAGGATAAACATCCTGATTCACAGATTCACTCTTCCTGAATGCCTATAATATTTTTAAGTATCACATCAGAGTTTAAAGCTTCACTACACCAGATATACCAATGACCACCAGTCTCCTCTGATATGGCGAAACATCTACAGGCAACTATATTTTTTCAAAATCTCCGTCCTTCCAGTCAGATCATCAATATGCCTTCCAGGCCTATGTGGACCTTGCCAGTAATGGAGATAGCCTATAGCTGGTAAATATAAGCTACAGTGAAAAAAAGCAATGCATTCCCTAACAAAACTTCATTTAGTAAAGTTCACTGTATTCAATACATCAAAAGGAACACAGATATATATCAATGGACATAACGAAACAGTCACACAACTACTGTCAATCTACAGAACAAGATGAGCTCTCTGCACTTCTGATTTGTTAAAGATCCACCACAAGTTTAATTCCATGACAACTGCACACCAAGTTCAGAATGTAATAGATACATGAGGTTAATGAAGAAATGTAAACATGCAAAGTTAAATGTGACTGTTTATAATCAAAACCCTAAAATTATTTAATATACTTGAATTGTCCAGTCATTTGGCAATGGTTAATTAAATAAACACTGGAGGCAATGGATAATGTAAGAGGACAGGCAACAGGACCCAAGTGATATCCAGTCTAGTCCAGACTGACAGGATGACAATCTTACCTGCTGGCTGCACATGTGGAAAGATTTTGAAGAGCTGCAATCGCATTCCGAGGTTGAAGGAGACCACAACACAATAATAGTGATAAATCGCCAGTGTCACTGCAGATGGCTATCATGGGGAGGAGAAGAATGTCACACTGAGGATGCTCTCTTCAGTTGAGAGCTGAATTAAATTGTGGGATTGTAGTAGACCGAGCTAAACTCTGCATCCGACTTAACCTGCTTTACACATGAGGAATATTCTATTTCTGGGAATTAAACTATTATTAACATACCTCATTGAGAAGAGCAATAACTTTTAGTAAAATACTGAATAAAAAAGTCTGGAGTTCACAGAGGCAAATTTATTTTATTATTTGGGTTTTTTTATATAAAAGAATAGGTGCTCTCACTGACCGTGATGATGAATAAATATTCTATTTTCCAGGATTTGAATGTGTCTTGCCCATTCCCAATTTCCCTCTACTGTGCTAGTAAGTGGTCTTATTAGGCCACTCCAGAGTTAATGAGGCTAGAGGTTGAAGTTGGAGTCACAAATAGACCCTACTGGGTAAGGATGGTAGATTTTCACCTCCAAAGGATATTAATGAACCAGATGGGTTTTACAACAGTTGTAGTTTCAAATTATTAATCAGATTGGTATTGATATTGGTTCATTATTGTCACTTGTACGGAGGTACAGTGAAAAACTTGTCTTGCATACCGTTCATACTGATCAATTCATTACACAGTGCACTGAGGTAGTACAGAGCACATTGAGGTAGTACAGGGTAAAAACAATAACAGAATACAGAGTAAAGTGTCACAGCTACAGGGAAGTGCACTGAAGGTAGACAATAAGGTGCAAGGTCAAACAAGGTAGATTGTGGGGTCAAGAGTCCATCTCATCATATAAGGGATCCATTCAATAGTCTTATCACCGTGGGATAGAAGCTATCCTTGAGCTTGGTGTTATGTGTCCTCAGGCTCCTGTATCTTCTACCCGATGGAAGAGGAGAGAAGAGAGTATGACCCAGGTGGGTGGGGTCTTTGATTATGCTGGCTGCTTCACCAAGGCAGCGAGAGGTGTAGACAGAGTCCATGGAGGGGAGGCTGGTTTCCGTGATGCACTGGGCTATGTTCACAACTCTCTGCAGTTTCTTGCGGTCCTGGGTAGAGCAGTTGCCATACCAAGCTGTGATGCATCCAGATAGGATGCTTTCTATGGTGCATCGATAAAAATTGGTCAGGTGCCATGGTGGCATTTCAACTTGAGTTCCCAGACAGTCAGTCAAGGCTTACCAGACCAGCAACATGCCACCATGCCACAACCACACACACACAATAGGACTCTGTCAATTGTGAGGTAATCTTTCGACAAGGGATAATCAATAGTGAAAAATCACAAACTCCAATTTTACATCCTTCTTATAAATTCTAACAATATTCCCACATGGTGCAGGGACTAATAAAGCACTTTATAGTTGGTGATGGCAAGAGAAATCAGGACCAGTAGATTCAGTGGGGGTGGGGTTAGAGTGTTAGTCTTGGGACCAGCAGATTCAGTTGGGTCGGAGGTTGGAGTGATGATAAATGAAGAAAATAACCAATGCACCCCATATTCAGTGCATGAACAATTAGTTGCCTTTTTAAAAATACATAGTATTTCACTATTTAAAGTGTATATTTTGTATCAACAGAATAAACAGCAACTCACCTTGGGATTTAACCTTGGCAGGCAAGAATGCTGTTTCTGAGAAAATGTTAGTCAGTGACATGTGTTGGGATTAAACTTGCTCTGTAATTTGGAAAAATATTCTCCTGAAGCATATATGCCAAGAAGAAGCTCTCCATTTTTTGTGAAAATGTGTGGAGCATTGGCCGGTACCTGAGATACAAAAATTAATGACAAAGGGGAAGATAAGTAGGAGAGAGGGTCATCATGTGATTATTTACCTTGGTACAACTTCAACAAAACTCCACCACGCATCATCACAGCTTGGGGCTAATTACTCCTGACAAAGAGCCATTCTTTGCCGGACCCACACAATTAGAGAAAGGCTGCGAGTAAGATTACAACATTCAAGCAAAGCAGAAAGAAATTTCTACAACGCCCTGACCACTGACCCAAGGCATTCCCGATTAAGAAGAGCAGTGACCAGCTTAAACCGTCCATATTCACTTGTTGCATTGGTGTCAATTATTGAAACTGTGGAATTTACTCCATTTATTTTGCAGTTTCCACAGCACTGATGCACCACTGATGAAACAAATGCAAGGGGTATTTACATATCAATTTAGCAAGTTTTAACTTTATGCCCATCGATCTTCCTGCTGTCAACAAGCATATGCAAGCGAGGATACAAAAAGTGTATCTTTGAAGTTTGGGAGTAAATTGGATCCTCAGCCTGCATGCAACCAACAAACAGCCACCTGCCTGCTCCAGCAGCCATATTATCTTCCACACAAAGTGCAGAATGCACCATCTCAGCAGCTACACTGCAGTTAAAGATAAAGTTCCATCCATTGATATTAGTCACATGCAGGAGCTTTTACTTGTACAATGTGCTTCATAGGAATGTTATCAAACAAAGTAAAGGCACTTTAGGATCAAAATCTTTGTCAAACAGGCAGGTTCTAAGAAATGTCTGAGAGAAAAGAGAGTTACAGGGGTGACGAGGTTTAGGGGAGGGAAATCCAGAGTTGTACTCTGACTCCAAAGTTCAATTTCCTGATAGAATTAAATTTTGGAGATGGTTCTGAATTTTGGTGATTGAAGGGACAGGTCCAAAGCCTTGGCTTGGATACCAGCTGGGACAGCAGGTGTTACAGAAGTATCACAGATATTTTACACTATTCCCCCAAAGCCAAGATTTAGCCCATGGAGTAAAACAGCACAAAAGCTCATCAAGTCTTTCACTGGTGTTTCCTCCAGCAGTCACCAGATCTTGCACTGTACACAAGTGAGATTTGGAGGATAAGAGTAAAGAAGTAATGGTAACATTATACAAAGCAATGGTTATGTTAACATCGCTATGAATGCAGATTTATAGAAAAAGAAGGAAAGCTGGACAGTGTGCAGCAGGATGATGCCAGGATTGAGATATTATAGTTAAGAGATTTGACATGTTGGAATTAAAAATGTGTGTTATCTGGAACCATCACAGCTTGATACAGTAACTGCTCTGCCCAAGACCACAAGAAATTGCAGAGAGTTGTGAATGCAGCCCAGTCCATCATGCAAACAAGTTTACCCTCCATTGACCATCTACACTTCCCGGTGCCTCTCAAAAGCAGTCAACATAAACAAGGATTCCTCCCACTCCAGTCATTCTCTCTTCTACCCTCTCCCATCGGGCAAAAGATATAAAAGCTTGAGAGCACGTACCTCAGTACACATGACAATAATAGACCAATACCAATACCAAAGTCATTTGGTATCAGTGCCAAGATCTGTGCTTTGCAGACAAGGGCACACTTGGGTTGTTGGGAGTTTTGATGGATAAGGTTGAAGCAAAAAGTTTTTAGGTTTGATCCCTTTTCTATGTAACTTCTATATAACTTCCATGTAAACCCATACATTGTGTGTTTTAAAAGTGAATTAAAAAAAAAGAAAACCTTCTTCTAGGGTTGGAACCACAATCCCAGCTTGGGTCCTCACTGGGCCCTTTATCTCAAGGATAAGTATACTCAAGTCTCTTCCTGTGCTAGGTCCCTGAATGTAAGGAAGGCACAACTGCTGAGGCAGGCAGTCTCCACCAGTGCACCAGCAACCCTGTTTGGCTTAACTTGACAAATGGTATCAGAAGTGAAAGTTCAAGCTCTCAATACATTGCCTGTAGGGTGAAGGAAACAGAAATATTCAGTGTCCTGCAAGTTATCAGGAAAGAGTGGGTGATGGGACTGACAGATGGCTTTACACGTCACCAGCAGAGAATGGATGAGCTGGTTGGCCTTCCGTGCAGTAACACTACTTTGATTTTATGAAACATAAACAGCAGTTCGGGCAGCATCTGGGGAAAGAGAAACAGAGTTAACATTTCAGGCTGAAGACCCTTTGTCAGACCCTTTCTTCAACTGCTCCATTAACAACCCATCCCCGCAGCAACCCTGGCCACAAGCCAAAACAGACTTTCTCTTTGTCCTATCCAACCCTCCCCCAACCTCTCTGCAACTTAAAACTAACTTTTTTCTCTCTTTCCCAGTGCTGATGAAAAGTCTTCGACCGGACAAAAAAAATTAAATTAAATTTCTGACAAAGTTCTTCGACCCGAAGCATTCACAGATGCTGCTTAACTTGCCGAGTATTACTAGCATTTTCCATTTTTGTTTCAGATTTCCAGAATTCCAGTTTTTATTCTATTTTCATTTACATTAATTTTCGAATGTACATAGAACAAAAATTAAAATGCAGCCCATTGCCTCCAAGATAGTTAAGAGTATGGGGGAATTTTTTAATGCAGGGGGAGGTTCTAGCAGAGAATATTATGTCACTAAAATGGGCAAAATAAATTACTTAGATTTTAAAGCAAAGATGGGCAAAAAAAGAAGCAAGACTAAGGGGATGGAAGAAGGCACTGGGATAGTTTGGATTACTTTAACAAGGACCTAGCACAGACACAATGAGGTAAATGGCCTCCTCCAGTTCTATAAGAAGTTTTGGTTACAGAATCTCACTCACCTGCATTTTTCCTTTTTCCCATCAAGCAACTAATTCCCTTTGCAAAGAATTTATGAACTCTGACTAAATGAGTGTTTGTAACAGAGTGTTCCATTTTCCAACAATACTCCATGAAATGATTTTTTGCTAAGCCCCCTTTAACAAAGATTTTCTATTTACTTAACCCCTTTCACAATCCCAAAACATTCATAAGTACTAGGTAGTGATGAAGATATTTTGAAGGGCTGTAGCATTGGAATGCTCAAAAAATGCAACTAGTTTGTGCACAGTAAGGTCCAACAGCAACGTGCTAATGACAAGACAGTCTATTTTTAATGATGTTGACTGCTGGATAAACATTGGCCAGCACATCGGGAATGATTCCCCTGCTCCTCTTCAAAATAGCGCAAAATTTTGCAATGGATTCTACTGCTCTTGAAATTCTGGGTGAGTTTTTTTTCTGGTACTTTCCCAGCAACTGTTGCTTTTCTCTTTTGCCATCTGTTAGAAGTTTAGCAGTCCTCGATGCAACTTGGTAGCAGACACAAAAAGAAAAATTACTGCAAATTCTGGAAATCTGAAATAAAAACAAGGTTTGCTGGAAACACTCAACAGGTCAGAAAACATCTGTGGAGAGAGTATATTAGAGATAATATTTCAAGCCATTAATGAAACCCATCTGAAACATTAATTCCACTTCCCTCTCGGCAGATGCAGTCTGATCTACTGAGTGTTTCCAGCATTTTCTGCCTTTAGCAACAAATTTAACAAATTTTAAGAAAGTTCAGATGATTTTGTCAGTGCAATGACTTACTAATGCTTCTAGAATAAATGGCTATTTCACCGCCATTCACATGCTTTGAATACAGGAATGATACTTCTTTTCCAATGCAACTTTCTCACTTTTAAGCATGGCCCAAAGGCAAAAGAACTGGCAAGGTGAGAGTGAAGCAATTATTTTAGGAGTCTGTTATTTTTAATTCTTAAGATGTTATAACATTAAATATGTGTTATACAGAGCTAGTTAAAAGTAATGCATTTAAAATTCAACAAGAAGTTGTTATAAATTTTCTTCCATCGTGCTGATTAGTATGCATGTGTTATTTCTATTCCAGTTATCTTATCAGAAAGCAATAAAGTAGGACATCTTGAGATTTAATTTTCTTGGGTTTAAGCCAGATCAGAACATTTCCCAACCCAATTTCCTATTTTCTTGCCAGCAAATACTGCTTGCCTGCATCTTCCCACGATGGAGGGATTTGGTCCAAATATGTCTTCCAGGTCATTTCAGTGCATTGATCTTAAGCTTTGAATATCTCACTACTCACTGGGGTTAACTGTCATGAACATCACCATGCAAACAGCATGTGAGCCTGGAACTCTTGCTTAGGATCATCCAATCAGATTTCTACCCATGCCACATTAATGAAACAACCCCACCCCTACCACAGTAATAAAATAACCCTACCCCATCACAGTACTAAATCAACCCCACACCTGCCACAGTAATAAAACAACCCCACCCCCACCACAGTACTAAAACAGCCACACCTCGCCACAACCCTAAAACAGCCCCAACCTTGCTACAGTACTAAAGCAGTTCCACAGTGCTACAGTACTAAAGTAACTCCACCCATCCCACAGTACTAAAGTAACTCCACCCATCCCATAGTACTAAAGCAACTCCACCCATGTCACAGTGCTGAAACAGCTCCAAGCTGTGGGAACCTTTCATCCCTTTGCATATCAAGTTCCCTATCTACCTCTGTCTTAATAATATTCAGGGACTCTGCTTCCAATGACCTATCAGGAAGTTCCAAAGACCCACAACCCTCTGAAAGAAAATATTTGCTTTATCTCCACCTGAAATGAGTAAACTTTTATTTTCAAACAGTAACCCCAAGTTCTGGATTATCTCACAAGTGAAAACATCCCTCTCCACATCCTTTTTGTCACGACCCCTCAGAATCTTTCGACCAAATCTTTCACTCTTCTAAATCCCAAGTTTAGCCTGTCCAACCATTCCTTATAAGACAACTCATCCATTCCAGGTATTAGTCCAGAAAACTTCTCTCAACAACTTCCGATACATTAACCCCCTTCCTTAATTAAGCAAACAAATCCTGTACTTACATTATCTATAGAAAGTCTCGTTAATGTCCTACATAACTGAAACAGAATGATTGTGACAAAGGTTTTTTGTCCCTTTTTTTTCAAACTGTTGGCTGCCTTTGACAATACCATCCTCCTCCAGAACAGGTCCAGCCTTGAACAGCCAGAGAGGACCTCATTCACCTTGTCCCATGTTTCCCCATCCAGTGACAGACATAATCATCAGTTATGGTCCTTTTTCCAAGGCAACACAGCTAATTCTAGTGTTTGTTGAAAATCTTTCCATTACCACTCCCCCCCCCCCCCCACCCCTGCTTTTGGTTTTACGCTTACATAGTGCCCACAAGCAATATCAACTGAAGACATGGAGTCAGATATCCACAGGAACACTGATCACATCCAGTTCACCAGTTTAATTCTTGGCATGGGGGGGGGGGGGGAAATGGGGGCATGCCCAACAAGTGGAGTTTGAGCAGACTGAGCCTATGCTCCCTAGAATTTAGAAGAGTGAGAGGACACCAGGTAGATGCAGAGATGATGTTTTCCCTGGCTGGGATATCTTGGAACAGGAGTCAAAAGGAGTCAGTCATTCAGGTCAGAGATGAGAGAAAAAAAAAATTTCATCCAAATGCTGATAAATCTTGGGAATTCTTTACCCAGGAGAATTATGGAGGCTCTGCACCTGAGTACATAAGACACAAATTGATAGCTTTTTGCATATTAAGGGAATTAAGGGATATGGGATTAGTGCAGAAAACGGTGCTGAAATAAAAGATTTGCCACAATCTTATTGAATGACAGAGGAGGAGGTCACAAAGCCAAATGGCCTTCTCCTGCTTCAATATCTTGTGTCCTAATTTGCACCAAGATCTGTTCACACATTACCCTTGTGCTGGATCTTAGAAAAGATGCTCCAGTGTTTACTTCAAGCCCCTTTGTGGTCTGACCCTTCTCAGCTGTAATTTCCTCCAGCCCCAAACCACCCCAAAAATCAGCACTCTTCCAATAATGGTCTCTTGATCATTGTTGAAATTCAAATCATTCCACTATCAATGGCAATGCCTTTCATTGTCAAGGTCTTAAGTTCTGGAATTCCCTTCCTGAACCTTTCTGCCTCTGTACCTTTCTCTCCTCCATTATGAGGCCCCTTGGAGCCTACTTCTTTGACCTCGGATTGATCACTTATCCTTGTATTTCCTCTATAGTTCAGTCAATTCTTTTGTTTAATAATTCTGTTGAGCACTACTTCCATCAAGTAGCTGTATCAAACCTTGAGCCAAATTCAACAATTTTTCAACAGCTATAAGTCTTGGTGTTTGCACCAGTCTGCAATCTTCAACTTTTTTCCAACATTGATCAAATAAATGCCTCTCTTCATATTTGCGTCCTTATAGACAATACTTCTGCACTTGTGCATCAATGAAAATAAAGATATTAAAATTCAGATGTCACCATGTTGGCAGGGTTATGAACCCTGTTGGCCTTTGTTTTACAAACAAAATTCCAGACCACACAAGTCCTTTAAATATTTTGTATATGTGTATATATGGTGTGGCTCCCTCAATGACTGGGGTCAACTATAACTTGTTGAAGTCAGTCTAAGCAGGGCAACAACATCCTTGGAATAGAATCGGTAAACTTCCCATTCCATTAAAACTGATACCATGCCCACCTACCATTTATAGGAGCCCATTACTGATAGCTATTGGTCTCGTCCAATATGGAAAATGGAGTCCTATTGTGCATGTCAGACCCCATTTGCCATTTTGTTAAGGATTTGTGTTATCCACCTACCCACCAGTTTAACTGGTGAAGCAGCCTTGAACCCATGATGGAGCCAGAAGGAGTGAAAGTGCTTCTCCAGCCCCACAAAAGCAATTAGGGTCATCACCAGCAAAGATGCACCAACCATTCCCACTATAACCATAATGTGTCATGTAACACTGATCCAGCTCACTCTGTATTGCCCAGTTACGGGGCTGACAGATCCAGCAAGCAGTTCGGGATGTACATTCAGGATGCAGAAGGTACACATGCCATTTGAATGAGGCATTGAGCATTTGCTGTTGGAGTATGTGGACTACCAATGTCCTGCCAGCTTAAAATTCACCCCACAAAATTACCTGACATACAACAAAGTGCAAAAGGACCAATGAGGGTTCAGACATTCACTTCTGATAGTAAAGATGTGCTTGAGACTATTAGTTTTACTGTCTCTGTGATAGATAAAAACACTCAGTAGCACCCTCCCCCCCTCCTGGTCACTATCTATTGACCTACTATTAAAAGGTATATTCATAGGTACTGTGTGAACTCAGAGGTCTGCTTGTGAAACATCCCCTTCTCCCACAATGCTCCCTGCCCACTAAACACTGATCCCTCCCGCCCAAAAAACTCTGAGCTGTCTGACAACATGCACAGTCTTGAGAGTTATTACTTATACAAAATAGAAAAGGGTTGTTCTCCTCAAAATCATACCCCAACAAAACTCAACCTTTTAAGGTTACAGCAAGTAGAGGAGACAATTGGGGCAGGAAGTTAATGTGAATTTAACCCTTTCAGTGGTATTCTGAGGTCCTCCGACAATGTGGCTGAAAATTAGGAATACATTAATGGTTGTGGGTGTAATCTTGGATATTTGTAGAAAAAAAGCAATGGAGAATATTAGATTGGTTTCGCACACATGCAGAAAAAGTTACAAGTTTCAGAGTTTCAGACACATAATGATTCTAAACACATCAGTTATCACTGACTTATCCTCAAAAGATGTGTGGTCAAGTGAGGTGGATCCCTGAAGCTAATCTCTAGGCCTTTTCTTTCATGGTAGGATCATCTTAACAATATTAAAAACCAAAAAAACTACAGAGACTGGAAATCTTAAATAAAAGTAGAAAATATTGGAAACACTCAGCAGGTCAGGTGGAATCTGTGGAAAAAGAAATAGAGAACATTTATAGAGAATATTTCAGGTTATTAGAACTCCTCTTCCACCTAAAACATTAACTGTTGCTCTTTCCACAGATACAGCCTGAGCTGTTGAGTGTTTCCAGCATTTTATGTTTTAGTCTCCCACACGCCTCCATTCTTCGGGCAAAGTTTATTTTCTCTGTGCTTTTGGTTCCTTTCCCCAAAACCACAAGCCTTCTGCTTCCTGTCTGAGGGTCTGGACTGACAGGCTGCTTCAACGTACTTGCCAGTGTTTCCCATTATACCATGTCCCCTGACAGTGTAATGAACCAACTAAGTTATTTGGCCCTCCTCTCCAACAACTGACAATGAGCCAAGCTGATAGTTCCAGAGAGAATCACTGGTTATCAGCATCATTTAAATCAGTGCCTTCCTGGCTTGCACCTGTATTTAGTGGCCTGGAAGTAAAGAGTTTGCTGGAAGTCAGATGTTATTGCATTTGACCTCTTACACCACTACTGGACTCAGTTGTGCTGAGCTGAAGTGTGGGATGTATCTTGTATTGGGCCTTAGCTCTATGCCATGCTTGGCATATCACAGAGTTGCTAACATGAATAAAATAGCTAAATGGCTTTGGTTTATTTTATTTTAATTAATATTAACGTTGTTGATCAATTTATACCTCAATATCAAGGGCATGTTATTCTATGTGAAATGTGCTACTTCCATCAAGTAGCTGCGTCGGACCTTGAGCCAAATTCTAACACAAATCCAACAATTTTTTAACAGCTAGAAGTCTTGGTGTTTCAATCAGTCTGCAATATCATGCTTCAACTTTTTTTCAACATTGGTCAAGTAAATGCCTCTCTTTATATCCGCATCATTATAGACAATACTTCTGCAATATCTAAATATAGATCAATGTTATGATATATAGAACGCATTGCCTGCAGAGGTTGTGGGGGCAGATACATTAGGGACATTTAAGAGACTCTTAGATAGACACATGAATGTTAGAAAAATAGGGGGCTATGTGGAAGGAAAGGGTTAGATACATCTTAGAGCAGATAGATCTTAGAGCAGGACTGTACTGTGCTGTAGTGTTCTATGTTCTAATGTTTATCAAAAAATAAGTTTTCATTTTTTTCTTTTTTTTTCTTTTTTGTATTATTGGTACCTATTTCAATGCTATTAAATGTCCAGGTTCATCAGAAGCATTTAGAAACATCTCAATAAGGCCTAATGGTCCACCAGGCTGGTCCAGGAATATGACATCAGGATCCGCCACCTGGGGCCCAGTAAGTGCTTGAGGATCACTCTGCTTTCTGGGATGGTCATAGCAGGAGGCCCAGCTTGGCAGGATCAGCAAGGCTAAGAAAGGATGATGCAGCCATGGAGATGACACTGGAGTGAGCATGAGGCACAGGCTGAGTCGAACATAATCCAGCCCATTGAGGATTCACCTCAGGGAAGGTTATGGATAGACATTTTCACAGATCAAAAGAGTGCATCAGCTTTGTTAAACAGGTGATATTATACAGGGTTCAAGTACCCAGGAAGCAACCCCAGTAGACATTCTGGGACTGCATGCAATACTGCCCTTCGGTACATGAGCAAAAAATTATTCTTTTGCCCTGAAGAAGCAGGTATCACGTGACCAGTCCAAGCACTGTTTGATCACTGATCTATCTTTGGAGTGCTTTTAACCATTACTTAAATGTTAACCATTGGCAAAATTGTCCAGATTGTATCTGGTGACACTAGGTTCCTTCTGTCTCTTTCTTCTCTGGGCCTAAAAGGTACTATCATATCCTTCAATCATTTATCCATAAACGCTTTAAAGCATCAGCATTTCGCCAAACAGATAGAACCAAGGCCAGCTTTTTGATTATCATTAATACCATCAGACTTGACTCTATTTATCTCCAGGCAGCCAAATCAGGTTGAGCCATTATGTACAGTTCCCCGTGCCCAGCTCAGCTTCCTTCAGTGTTCCATTACTAAGACTGTCATACCTTCCTGTCATAAAACACATGTCTATGTCTTCTTCAACTCAAAGCCCAACTTTTCCAATCCAGCTGCACTTTTACAACAAATTTTAACTCATCCCACATATTTATCTGCACAACAATCCATTTCCTTTATTTTCTCCAAGCTTTGTTGGTTCACTGTGCATGAGGAAGTTGATGTCAATACCTCATCCTCGCCATCAAATCCCTCTTCTCAGTCTATCTTAGTGACCTCCTTGAAATGTATGTGTCAAGGCTATCTTCTACTGCTCTAATATGGGCATTGCCATGCCCCCCACTTCTGCCCCATCACTAAGAGCTACCGCACTATAGCTCTTTGAAATACCCAACATACAACTGTCCATCTTCAGCATGGTGTATGACGAGGAGGGGAGCTTACTGGTGGCAGTGTTCCCATGCATCCATTGCTCCTTTTCTTCTAGGCGGTCAAGATCATACACTTAGGAGGACACTTCCAAAGAAAACCAGCCCACATTGACCACAATCTTGCTCCCTCCCAGCCCAGATTTTCTTTGACCATGTCTTTGGTCCTTCCACATTAACAGTGCATTTGACTTCCCCACCCTAATCTCACAATCATGTTCACCACAATTTTGCCTGGATTAGAGAGTATTTGCTATAAGAAGTTGGACAAACTTAGGTTATTTTCTCTGGAACGTCGGAGGCTGAAATGTGACCTGGTAGAAGGATAGGATATGATGTAATTTGTGTATTTTACGTATTTATGTATATGAATTTATGTATTTTAGTAAGGCATTTGACAGGGTCCCTCATGAGAGGCTCACCCAGAAGCTGAAAGATGCATGGGACCCATGGTGAATTGGCCATTTGGATTCAGAACTGGCTTGCCCCGTGGTAGTGGTCAATGGGACTTATTCTAGCTAGAAGTCTGTGACTAGTGGTGTTCCTCAGGGATCTGTACTGGGACCTCTGCTGTTTGTGATGTATATAGATGACCCGGATGAAAATGTACATGGGTGGGTTAGTAAGTTTGCAGATGATACAGAGATTGGTGTTGTAGACAGTGTAGAAGACTGGCAAAGGATACAGCGGGATGTAGATCACTTGCAGATATGGGTAGAGGAATGGCAGATGGAGTTCAACCCGACCAAATGTGAAGTGTTGCACCTTGGACGATCAAAGGTAAAGAGATGGTACACAGTTAATGCCAAGACCCTTAACAGTGTTGATAAGCAGAGGGATCTTGGGGTTCATAGCTCCCTGAAAGTGGCTACACACGTTGATAGGGCATATGGCGTGCTTGCCTTCATTAGTCAAGGCATTGAGTTCAAAAGTCAAGAAGTTATACTGCAGCTTTATAAAACTCTAATTAGGCTGCATCTGGAGTATTGCATTCAGTTCTGGTCGCCCCATCATAGGAAGGATGTGGAGGCTTTGGAGTGGGTGCAGAAGGGATTTACCAAGATGCTGCCTGGATTAGAGGGAATGTGCTACGAGGATAGTTCGGACAAACCTGGGTTGTTCTCTCTGGAATGGTGGAGGCTGAGGGGAGATCTGATAGAGGTTTATAAGTTTATGAGAGGCATAGATAGAGTAGACAGCCGGTATTTTTTCCCCAGGGTTGAAATGTCTAATACCAGAGGGCATGCATTTAAGGTGATAGTGGGTAAGTTCAAAGGAGATGTGCAGGGCAAGTTTTTTTTCCCCACAGAGAGTGGTGGGTGCCTGGAATGCACTGCCTGGGGTGGTGGTGGAGGCAAATACAATAGGGGCATTCAAGAAGCTCTTAGATAGGCACGTGAATGTGAGGGAAATGGTAGGATATGGACATTGTGCAGGCAGAAGGGAGTATTTTAGTTGGGCATTTTATTACTAATGTAATTTGTTCAGCACATCATTGTGGGCCGAACGGCCTGTTCCTGTGCTGTACTGTTCTATGTTCTATGTTCTATGAGAGACATAGGTCAGGTAGTCTGAGTCTTTTTCCCAGGGTGGAAATGCCAAATACAAGAGGGTACAGCTTTCAGTTGAGGAGAGAAAGTTTAAGGGAGATCTACAAGGCAAGTTTTTGCACAGATAGCGGTAGGTGCCTGGAACGCACTGTTAGGGGAGGTGGTGGAAGTAGATACAATAGCAACATTTAAGAGGTATTTAGACAGGCACACATACAGGCAGGGAATGGATGGATATAGACCATGAGCAGGCAGATGCGATTAGTTTGGTCAGTACAAACACTGTGGGACAAAGGACCCACTCCTGTGCTATGTTCTGTAACCAAGACATTGGCTCCTTTCACCATATTACTTTCTCTGTTACTGTAAGGTCCATATGATATTTTTCTGCACGTTGGGAAATTCTAGTTATGTAAAATGTTGGAAATGCTAAACTTCACAGCAGAAGCAGAGAGGGACAAAAATGTGATTCTATAATTCTACTGGAAGCAGAGGAGCCAGGTCTGTTTAGTGGGATTCTGCAGAAAAAGAGCTGAGCAAACAATGGCTGCCACTCAGTCCAAAGTTAAAATGGGAGGGAAAAGCATAAGCCCAAAAAAACTCCCCAGAGCCTGACAGATGTACTATCAGAGAATGTTAAAAAATATCAAAAGGAAACCAGGTGACTGAATCAACCTGTTTAAATCCATTTGTTCCTTCAGAGATATTTTTACACCAGCATTCAGCATGGAGATCAATTACTCTGATCTCATGCCCCTATCATATTGATTGAATGCCCTCTTTACATTTTATGTGGTAGTGAGATAGATTAATGCTGTCTTTATACCGCTCAACTGCCTTCTGAATTGGTTCTGCAACATTGCCCAAGTCTACTGGTGTAATTAAATCTATTCCTTTTTATAACATGACATGGATTCTCCAGTCCCTTATTCAAGCTTTCACATCCACAACTGCCTGAGAAACATTGTTTACAGCCATGTTTTGTTGCTGTGACTTCCTGAATGGCTTAAAACAAAACTCTATTGGCCTGCACAGATATCCTGAAACTCAGCCACAGAACAAGATGCCGGTGCCACAGGGGTCAGCTGTGGAAAGAGGAAATTCAGTCCAAGAAAGTCACTCTGCATGATTACTTCCCCGAAATCAATTATAAGTGAGGGCAACCTCTCACTTCAGCAATAATGTTCACAACTGTCAGCCAGGGTGCCACTGTCTTAAGTCCCAGTGAAAATTATCTCTTTACATAGTATTGATGCCTTCAGACACAGCAGCCCAACATACTTCTCAGGATGGCCTGTCAGTAGCAGGAATGCAAGATTATAAGGGTGCTTATGTTCATTTCCTGTAATACTGATGCTGTTCTTCTTTTATATAAGGAGACTGGTTTCAGGTATTGGTGAAAAAGAAGAGATTAGCCCACCACAATTACTTCCCTCAGACCTGAATCTTAGTCTAATAGCAGAATTGTTCTGGGCAGGCATGGTAGTAAAAGCGGTTAGTGTCATGCTTTACAGTGCTAGTGACCCGAGTTCAATTCTGGCCACTGTCTGTAAGGAGTTTGTACGTTCTCCCCATGTCTGTGTGGGTTTCCTCCCAGTGCTCCGGTTTCCTCCCACATTCCAAAGACATACGGGTTAGGAAGCTGTGGGCGTGCTATGTTGGCGCCGGGAGCGTGGCGACACTTGCGGGCTGCCCCCAGAATACTTTACGCAAAAAATGCATTTCACTGTGTGTTTTGATGTACATGTGACTAATAAAGATATCTTATAATTGTCGATTCAGCATTTCCACAGGTCTACTCCATCATTTCTTCACCAGTCATGTCTTGCAATGCAGATGACAGATGGAAACCTACATAACTCCTGTCAAATACCCTCCTGGAACATGAAGGTCATTAGGAAGAAGTTATTCCAGTTTATACTCTATTTGGTTTTCCTGCTTAGTGGTGAGCTTGTACAATCAACATTGGCATTATAACTGTAGAGAGCAGTATCCTTTTTTTTATTTTATTACTTAATCAAACAATTGAGTGTCTGCATTAGGATCATGCATTATTCTAGTGCTTTCCTGAATAAGACAACCAAAAAGACAACGTGCTTTCACCACTTTCTCTTAGATGGCATCAACACCATTTGTTTCATCTGGATTCTCTTGGTCTCCACCCTTTTACCCTGGGCAGTTTATTTTTTGAGTCATAGAATAATACAGCACAGAAACAGGTCCTTCGGCCCAACACGTCCATGCCCAAAGTTAGCCCAAAATTAGCTCCATCTGCTGGTGTTTCACCCACATCCCTCTAAACCTTTCCTATCCATGGACCTATCCAAATGTCTTTTAAATGTTGTTATTGTACCTGGCTCAACCACTTCCTCTGGCAGCTTGTTCCATGTACAGTATATGCACCAGAGAGTGGATTTTCTCCACACTGTTCACTCCCATGCAGCTTAAGACAGACTTGTTCTCTCACTTTTCTCAGTTTTGATGAAACATTAACTCCCTTTCACTTGCCACAGGTGCTGCCTGACCTGCCATTTCCAGCATTTTCTGTTTTTATTTTGCATTTATATTGTGCATTATCCAGTGAAGAAGATCTTCAGGGAATCAAAATCAGCCCAAAAATGAAGCAGAATTAAAGATGATACCAGAAGGGATTAATAAATATTGTCATCGAGGTGGATCATAAAAACGGCCTCAGAAGGAGTGGCAAGGCAGATAAGAATGGCAGAGATACATGGAAAGGACATTCCAGATCAGGGGATTGAAAGAGCTGAAGACAAGGTTGTCAACAGCACTTGAATGGAATGGGATTCAGAAAAATACAGAATTTTCAGAAGGATATGGGGCTGACGATGATTAAAGAACTGAGGAAGTTGATACCATGAAGGGGTTTAAATTAAATGATGAGAATCTTAAACTGAAACAGTCAAGAGTCAATGTAGATCAACAAACAATTTATTGCAAAACTTTAATTATCCATTTTCCATTTTAATTTTCTTGCCAATTTGTAATCATCCCTCCATTCCCGAAAGTAACAACAAATTGCTAGAGTACACCCAGACCAACATTATTCAGAAAATGTGATTAAGGGCAGGAGCTCTGTTGAAGCACTTCTCCAAGTAGGTATCAGACTTGCTGCATCCCACTCTGCGGGTGATATCTATACATTGTTAAATCTGTCATGTGTTCATGCCATCCCCTTCATCATGAATCACTCACACTCATCTGCTTCAACGAGTCAGAGTGGAGGTGGTAAATGTAGTGGCTGGACTGGAAGAAGTGTCGTTAGTTTCTTTCAAGCATCATAATGGCCACAGCAAATCTGGATGAGGAAGAAGAAATATCTGCTTCTGTTTCTTGGTATTGTCCAATGACCAAAAAGATAACAAAATTAAAAATATGCAAGACCTCAGTCAAACCTATAGAGTATGTCTATTCTACTGAAGGACACTTTTCATCTTGATTTCCAGCATTCACAAGTTTCATTTGCTCTTTGTTTCTAGTATGTGGAGCTCAGACAAGGTTGGGTATACAACTGGTTACCCTGTTCAGGTTGCCCACCATTCCTGCCTCACCAACCATGCAATCACTCAGTTTACCAATGAAGCATGAAGGCTCATGGCTGGGTTATGCTTGAACTGGTCCGGCATCTGCACTCACCCCGTGTTTATCCTACATCTGCCTTTGCCTCCAAGGGATCAATCAACCTGGAAGCCCAGATGCAGTAGTAATCCTGTAAAATGAATTGGTCTCTAAGCAGCAACTCAGTCTCAAGTGGCAGATCCTCAGGACCCACTTCCAGAACACCCTGGTGGACTTTGCACAGCCTGTCATTATCAAAGCCATTTTTAACTGTGTTTAAATATCTTTGATGATATGAGAGATTTGAAAGTATTTCAAATGAACATGATCATTTAAAAAAAGTAAAAATAAGAACCTTTTTTAAAAACATAAAATAGCTTAAAATTAATTAAAAACGTAAAGTAAAAGATAAAAGAAAACCTTTTTTAATCAAGGTCAGTATTGTCATTCAAGTGAATGGGACTGTGCTACTTACACAAGCCATAGCATAACAATGAGGGGTTGGATACCAAGTGCATCAGGTTTCTCAGCTCAGTATTGGGCTGTTGGGCTCAGAAATCAGGTGGACTGGTATCTGACCTCTAGCTTGTCTCTGATATCAGCATTTCAATGCACAGGCATGGAGTAGCCAAGCTGTCCTGAGAAGTGGATAACTCCAGCTATTTTCTATGAACCATTGGTCAGAGGTGATCATCTTTTGGTCCAATAAGAATTGCCACTTGGGCAAGGTGTCGCAAAGTAGTCAAATCCTATGGAACAATTATCTATCAAATACTTGGTCTTCAGGAGAGATGGGAAGAAATTTAAGATGTAAATAAAAATATCAAGCCAAATATCACCACTCTGAATTGCCTCAGCCAGCATGACTTCAAGGCAGAACTTGTACATTTTGTTAAACAAGTACTAATATCTTCAGAATGAAGCCACAATTAATGCAATGTAATCAATCCAACTTCTGCTGCTACTTCCCTTTTTATTGTCTATTTGAGTCAAATTACTTCCAACGTGCAATTCACAGGCAGTTCTTATCTTACACTTTGCAGATCCACCTCTAAGTATTGCATGTGCAATCCTTTTTTTTCTGTGTGAGGAAAAGATATGTTCATGCAAAAGCCAAACCTCTGTTAACAATTACCTCCTGCTACACTCACATTTAAGCAACAGTTCCATGTAGTCCTAAGCAATTCCAAATGAGCCTGATGAACAATGCATACTAAGGAGAGGTCAGGGGGAAAACTATTGCAAAATAATCCTAATGATCAGAGATTGTTAGTGCTTCTATTTTCCATGTCAAATTAAGCTCTGCCTATAATTGATACCTGGTACTTTGCAAATTAGAAGCAGATGGCAAAGGAGTTCCTCACTGCTGGAAACTATTTTTTGATAGCTATGGTTAACAGCCTTGGTCGTTCCTCCTTCACCCATTAATATAAAAGATTTTAAAAAAGTGCAACTCTAATTCATATGCATATTCACTTTAATTCATGCACAACTTTTTTTAAAAGTCTGTACTTTCTCTAGTAAGCCATCAATTACATTCTTAGAGCCATGAGAACAGAAAGTTGAAGTGGAAGCATTAATTTAGTAAGTGCTTTTTTTCAATTTTGTCCCCTGCTCTCCTGAAAGCTTCCCTTACGCTGAACGATAGTTCAAAGCTACCTAGCATCCTCAGATACTTTGTTCGAGTTACTATTCTTCACAGTGACAGCAACCAATTTGGTCATGGGAGGCATCACAGCTGATTCCAATCCTTTCATGACCCGATGTCCGATCATTTTCCATCAAGGGTCACTGGATAATGATCAGGAACAGAAATCTTGGCTTCTTTCCCCTTGTTTCCAACCACAGGAACTGAAGCCAACTGCTGCCTTCAGTGAGATCAGCAAACACGCTATCAAACTTGAGACTTTGTGATGTGCATGACATGATATTACAAAGTATTATAAGAACCACAGGCTGTTTTTGTTTGTTAGGTGTATAATATTTTTCAATGGACGCTTGTAATTCGAATAACGTTTGTGTTCTTTGTAGCCACTGACAACACTATATAACTAACTTTTGGTACCATACTAATACTGTCCCATCTCATTCATATTCAGAAGCATAAAGATCATTAAAATTCTATTGTACATAAGTGGAGATAAACAAAAATGTTAAAAAGTTGAATTGATGCAAATAACAGCAGAGATTTTACATTTACTATCTGAATATTGTGATTGGAGAATATTTTCCTGCAGGCAGACTTCACTATATTTTTTTGAAACTCTAGAACTCCTAAATTTCTCATTTCTCATTTCAAAACAATTCACTTCCCACCTTGCCTTCCTTTAATATAAATTTATATTAACTGATGTCATCACATGCAAAATACTGCACAGAAACTTTATTTTCAGTTGACATTAAAAGTTGTGAAACTGAACTGCATTAGGATTAACTGATAATATTTAAAGTACTAAAGTGTAGAAAAGAGCATAAAAAAAACAACTGATGACCTGCTGAAACTGCTCTGTTTTCTCAGTAATCTCATTTACCAGGCTAGAGTCCCATTGCTTTGCTTGCAAAGGTAACTTTTTTAACTGTAGATACATCTGCGATGTAACAGTTACCCAATAATTTGCAGTATTTTCCACACATTGACTTAGTTTTACAGATAACTAATTTATATTAGAGTTACTGAATGAAGAGTATCATCTACTAGCAGCAAAAAAAAGTCAAGAATTTATAAAAAAAATTGAATTACAGTAAAGCCTGCTTAGAATCATCATAGAAGCATAGAGCACACAGCACAGAACAGGGTCCTTCTGATCCACCTCGTCCATGCTGATCACAATGCCTATTTACCCTAATCCCATTTGCCCATGTTGGGCCCTTATCCTTCTACTCCTTTCCCATCCAAGTGCCTGTCCATATGCCTTTTAAACATTGTATCTGCCTACACTACCTTCTCTGATAGCTCATTCCAAATATTCTCCACCCTCTGTGTGAAAAACTTAGATCTCCTTTAAATGCTTTCCCTCTCACCTTAAACCTGTACCCTCTAGTTCCAGACTTCCCTGCCCTGGGAAAAAGAGCACCTCTAGACTCCCCCCTGCCCTGCCCTGCCCTTTTGCATCTCAAGCACAAAACAGCATTGAACTATACTAGATAACAATAGATACTTAAAAGTAGCCATGACAGAACAAAATTCCACTCACATCTAGAATTCATATGTAATGAAAAAGTTGAGCTTCAGTGTATTATTATTCTGAAAAGTTAACATATGTTAGCTTGCTTTTTAAACCTGTACAGTAAGGTTTAATTAAAAATATTGTGAGTAATCAAAGCAACAAGATAATTAAATGAACTCCAATTATTAGAATACAATCTGATCAAATGTGTTTTATAAACTGCAAGCTTGTAACAGAAATATTGGGTTCACCTAATGCAAATTAAGCCACCTTTGTCATAGATCACAACTAAACAAACCTGTTTAATAAAGATACTGATAAAGTATAAAAATCATGACAGGACTGATAAACTCTGTTTTTGTAAAAGACACTATAATTTTATTCTGTTTCCCCAATTGCCTGCTTTCCTCTCAATATCTCCTTGTCTGTATGTGTTGATTCATTACTGCACAAGAGTTCCACAGGCATCATCACCCTCTAGTACATCTTTTAAGTTGCCATAACTCTCCCTGTGCCATTGACATAGTTGGCAGGCTATTTAATTAAGGCATCAGAGTTAAATGTTACCCCAGCCTCACACAATGTCCATGCAAGTGTATTTCCATCAACAGTTGTTGGATTTCAATCAAGAGTATGCACCCTGGCCAATCTTCTGGTTGCTGGCTCTGGAATACTAAAAGAAATGTGGTGGACGCAACGCGCATTATCAGAGACCGCCTAAATGTAGACCCTGAACTCAAATCTATAGCCATCATTATCTGAATCTTCTAATCAATTTGACGAGTTTCCAAGCAAGATTTAACAAATTGCTGCAAACTCCATCCTGGCTCGAAATACCAAAACATCGTACATATCATGAATGAATTAGAATTTCCAATGGTTGAACTAGAAGTCACTCTTGACTTCCTTGACCAAATGAAACTGCAATATCATTTAAATGAGAAACAGTTTTGTAACTACTAATAGCAACAGTAGGTTTGTAACAAGTTCACTTCTCAGAATTAGCAAAAGAACAAAACATAATTGACTACAGTTTGCTAATGTGTACAAGGAAAGCATTAAAACACTGAATATGAAGGCACCAAAAATAACATTGAAACTGTAAACATAGAAAATTGTACATATTCTTGCTGCCATCACATCTATTTTTCACACTTGATTAACACCACACCACAGGACTGGAAGGGAATGCTTTAGTAATGCGTGCTATCGACATCTAGTGACAGAAAATCAATGATAGAAAATTGACTACAACTTGGTTTGACTTTTGGATGTAAAATATGTAGTAATTAATAATGAGCTTTATTATCAGGATAATACATTCTTAAACTCCATCCTCAGTTTAGATGAGTGTAACATACATTAGAGATGTTCAACAATTTGAAACTGTTAGGTGAAAGGGAACATGAAATAAAACTACCTGTTGCAATGTACATGATACATGTGTTTTACCCAGTGAATAACCTCTGTTTCTTCAATATAAAGTAACATGATATGCAGCATAGAACACTGTCAGTTAAGTCTGTGCTCGCAGTCCATAAATATATTTACATATTAATTTGTTAAGACCTACCTATCGATTTTGAACTAAATTTTGCACAACCTGAATATCCAAACTGTTTCAAGTATCAGAAAGTACAATCTAGCATATGTGTGTCTGTGAATGGTAAATTGTCCATAATGAAACGCACCATAGGTAATGAGGATATCCATCAAGCCCCTGTTACCTACAATAATCCAATATAACTACAAAGTGAGAATGAAACACATCATAGGAAGAAACTCTGACGGTGCCAGATGAATTGACCTTGCTGCCCTCATGCACTGGTGTCCCCTTGCATCGAGCGGCAGTGGGATACTGCAGGTGAGTTTGGACAAATACAACACACTGGAGACCGGGGGCTCTCCTACCTGTTTGAACTGTTCCTCGTAGGTCCACTCCTGCTGCTGGGACTGTGCCTGCTGGGGGATCCCGACTGGAGAGTGAGACTGGCCGGGGAGGTGGTAGTGGTGTTGTCCGAATCTGGAGAGCTGCACTGGGGTCCCTTTCAGAGTGTGCCCGGGAGTTGGCACCCCGGGAGCACGATGGATCTGATCGTCTTCCATCCCTTCCTCCTCTTCCTCTTCCTCCTCCTCTTCCTCCTCCTCCTCGTTCCCTTCTTCTGGCAGCTCTTCCTCGTCCTCCCCGGGCTCCGGGTCGCGTTCCAGCTCCTCCTCCTCCTCCTCTTCCTCCTCGGATTCGGACAGTCCGGACGGGACGCGGCGGCGGCGGCGCTCCGCTGTGAGGAGCGGCCGGGTGGCCCCGCTCGACCCGAGCCCCGCGTCGCCTAGACCAGCCATAGCCGCGGCTCGGACCGCTGCCAGGGCGGCTGCTTGCTGGGCTGCCGCCAGCTGCTGGTGGACAGCTGCGGTCATCGCCTGCTGCTGCTGCTGTTGCTGCTGGCTCTGGGTGTCGCCGCCGGTTCGTCTTGCATCTCGCTCCCTCTCTTTCCTCTGCCTCTCTTCCATCTCCAGCCTGGCCTGCTGCTGCCTCTGCAGGTTTTCCATCACCGCTTCCAGCTTCATGCCGTGGGGAGCCTGGCACTGTGCACTTCCAGAAGAGATCAGGCTGAGTCCATTAGAGGCCACCAAGCCTTGCTGTTTACAAGATAATAAAAGTAAAGAGGGGTAGGCCAAAAAAAAGTCAAACAGGCAACGAAACAAAACTTCCCCTAGTCTACTAGCACCCTGGCCATATGTGTAAAACCCGGTTTATTTCAAAAATTGAACGTTCAAGAGGGGAAACTGACTCAACTTTGTTGCACTGTATTGTTAACTTAATCCGGATCGCAGAATGCGATTGCATGCACCTCGCAAATTGCGAATTAAGATCCAGCAAACTCAGAATTGTTCAAAAAAAATGCATGGATGGCCTTTCAAAATCCCCAGATAAAAATTTTAACAAGCGTTTAAAAACGGGTCTCATTCTCTTTGGGTCCCTATTTTTTTTAAAAAATGAAACAAATCGCAGTTGTTCGAATAGATACACCAGTCCGCTCTGCAATCCAAAATAAGGACGAATTAAACTCTCAACACAATCCGCGGGCAACCAACTAAGATTTGCTTTGTCTCGTGTATTTTTTTATTTAGAAAGTTGATTGTGCTCTCTTTCCTTCGCAAAAAAAAGGCGGGTGAGGTCGTCAAACAACGAGCGATCACTAATCCGGTCTGTTAAACTGATATTTGCTGGTCGGCAACCCGCAACCAAAACAATACTAAATTGCTCAATTAAATATTACCTGGTTCAATGTGTAACGCCCAATTAAATCTTGTCTTTAAACACTCTGACTCCAGCATATTGCAACCTGCCCAAAAACCCTTCCAGAATTTAATTCTGCAAAGACTGTAATCTTCCAAGTGCTCCACGAACACATTACAGGATATAGATCTTCATTCGTAAAGGGAAACTCCTATCTGCGAATCCCAGAATCGGTTGCACCGCCACTTCGCCTCTTCCCAGCTACAGGAAGTGTCTTTTCAAAAAAAAACTTACCAAGCTTTTATTTTTTTTCTCTCCCCGTGATCTTTCTGCAATCAGCAGAAATATCCTCAGCAGAGCTGTTACGATTATTTCCTACGTATATTTAATGCTCAGATACAAACCTTTCCCTGTCCCCACGTTTTGGTTACTGTTTCCCAGAAGTTTATCAAAACCCATTCACCTCTGCTTTTAAAAACGAATAGGGGTCAGATTAGTTGTATCGCCACTAAAACTTGCTTTTAGCATGTGCCTGTTTTTATCAATCATTTTCTTTTGGGGGGAGGGGCGGAGAACGTCCACTTGCCCCTCCATTCATTCATTCAACTCGCTGCCGATCGTTTCCACACAATTAATCTCTGTGCTCCGCGATCTTTGATCACAAGTTGCATCGCTTTATCGCCGCTGACTTTTTTTATTTAAAGAATATCTCAGAATTTACCTTAGCTATAAAAAAAACTCTAAGCAGGGACCAAGCCGAACAAAACAAAACGCCGTCTTTTTATCAGACGTTATTTTCTCAAAGTCCAGCTCCTGTTCTATATATTTTCAATCCAATCGGTGGTCTCTTTTCCCCAGATTAAACATCTCTCTTTTTCTTTGCTTTGTCCCCCTCTCTCTCCTCTCTGAGGATTTGCAGATCCTGTCACGACTCCTGTTTAGTTACACTTTATCTCTGTAAAAATCGCTTCCCCGACCGCCAAACCTGATTAAAATATTTACAGAGGGAGAGAGCTGCCGAGTTACGCCTCCGGGCGATCAGAGACCAGGGAGAGAAAGAGAGAGAGAGTAAAAGAGTAAAATTTAAACAATGCATATAATATAAGTAATAATTAAAAAAAATACACCCTCACCAGTGTTGCTTTAGTCACTACACTCGCGTTGTCAACCATGATCTATGTATTTGTTTTGTTTCTTGCTATGTTTTACTTTCCTCGCTCGTTATCCACATGTGTAATCCCTTCGGAAAGCCTAGGTTTCCCTTATTGATTTCGATATCCCCGACGCAATCCCTCTCGGGTCTCTCTCCTTTTCTCTTACAGCATTTAACATGCATATAAACAGAGGTATGTGTGTATGTGTTAGTATACACACATATATTGCTGCCAACCATTAAATATCGGCCTCGGATTGCAACAAGTGGCTCGAAACGCGCTGGGGCGCTTGCGTAACCTGGTCTGACAGAACCAGACCTCTGCTCCCATTTGCTAAATACACGTCAATTTGTTGATAAATAGAAGAGGCAGCGGTCTAACTGAGGAGGTGGTGGGGGGGGGGGGGGGAATGCATGGACACCCTAGTCCCAGTTCCAGTGTGATTCATCTCTTAACAATCCCAAAGTGGATCTATTCTCTCCCCCACCCCCACCACCACCTTTAAATGTGGAGAGGGTTTTTTTTTCTCGTTTGTTGGTCATTTCTAGAGGCGGAGGCTATTTGGCATCAACTTGACATCAGGTGAAGTGGGGGAACAAAGCAGTCAGATTCAAGTAAAGGCGGCAGGTGCGCCAGTGGCTGCTGTAGCTCCCGCGGTTGCCGTTTAAAAGTGGGGGAAAGTACCACGTTGTGATGAGCTGGAGAGGAGCAGCGCCCCAAAGCAACCGTTACCTCGCCATCCCTGCCCCCCACACACATCAATTTACTTAAGCAATTGGGACAAACAGTTTATGTCAAGGAAATATACACCCGCAAGTTTTTTGATGCAGGAGCTCTATAATAACCTCCCTGTCCAGCGACTGTTCTGTAGATTTGAGATCATGAAGCCCAATATATTGTGTATATCGTTCTGGGAGTGCCAGGCCTGGGGGGCTGGGTGGGTAGGTTGTGACAGCCGTAAGACCTATTGATCCCTCAACATATGGGAAATTTACACCGACAGCGCTGGGTGTGGTTGGAACTTGTAAAGTATGAGATCGGTAGGGGCAGGAAGCTGAGATATTTAAACATCAAACATTCAGAGAGTTTAGAAATGAAGAAAGCAGATGTTTTTTTTCATTGACAGTAACCAACAAAGCAAACTAAAGGGTGGGATGGTCAAATAGTTCCCCTTGTAAAATTGCTGTGGCTGAAGTTGTTTTTGTTTCACAGGGTTATATAAATATCAGATATGAACGTACAAAGCAATAAACAGCTCACTGCCACCAACACGGCGCAAAAAAACTTCATTACGCAACAAGTTTCATTGCTGCCTGAGTAATTAACACGAGCAGCTTTCGCTGAGCTTGTATTTGCATTGAGGCGTGGCTATTAAGCACAGTCGACTAAATATAAAATATATGTAGGAGATAAAGACAGGGCGTAACTACTGATATAAACAATGCCAGATGTTGTACAGGAGCTCTTGACTTGATGGGGAATCTGAACAAACAGCTTTGAATTAGTTTGCTGTCATGGGGAGTTTGTAAATGTGTGTGTGTACATGTTTTCTTGATTTTGGCAACAAAATCAAATCTAATATCTTGTGACAATCTAACAATTGTGACAATCTTGTTATACAAATGGCCCACACTGGTGATGTGTTGCTATCTGCTTATGATAGAGGCAGCTATTTAATCATATGGTTCCACTGTTGAATCTCTGGGTAAATACACAAAACTAATGCAATACTTGCACGGTAGTGTAACTTAGATCCCCAGATAGTTCTTGGTTAGTTGTTCTAAGTCAATGGCATTACAAGTCTCCACATCTATTGGAAGGGTAAAATAAAGTCAGCCAGAATTCCCACTCCTTATTGCCATCCAGTGACCCCTACTGGAAAGAGCATGAAGCAAGATCATGTTGGTAAAATTCACCCATACTCCTACGGTCCTGCTACTGAATAGGTTATTGAATGGGCTGCTGACACTTATAAAGGATTGTCATTTGGCTGCAGATCCAAAGCCTGCCTGTGCCTGGGGAGCCATGACCCAGCTTGAGCATCATTTTCAGGACTAGCGAAACAGAAGAAGGTGGAGCACCTATCAAATTGAAATATAATGGGAGCAACTATCTAGTGAGTTTTAAATGACATGGCTAACCACAGACTAGAGAGAAACTGAAACAGTTTATAATGATCTTCTGAATCCATTCACAGATGTCTTTATATATTAGCAGAGCTCTGTTGACATTCACTGATGGGTAGTCGGGAGTGTAGTGATGATGTTCAGCTGTAAAGATGAATCATTGCTTATCCACTGCTCTGCTTTCAGTAGTAATCTATAAGAATCAAAACTGTAGACGCTGGAAACTTGAATAAAAGACAAAAAAATGGTAGTTAGGCTGCATCTGTGGAGAGAGAAACATTAATGTTTCAGATTGACAACCTTTCATTAGAAACATTCTGTACAGAGATGGTCTAACCAGGTAAATTCAGATATTTGCAGCTGTTCAACATTCTTGATACAAGCAAGAAGTATATGGCTAAGTTTTTGGCTGTCACTCAAAAAATACAACATCATTTATGATTCCTTTGCCTCTGTACCAATGTGTGACGGTTTGAAGTGCAAGACCAGGAGCAGGAAGGTAGACATTGATATATTTTGTGTCAAATATAAATCACGGGCAAAGAATACCAAGTGAACACTAGAATCATCTGCACCCAATCAGTGCACATGTTGGTTCCACCCCTAAAATTAATGGAGCACATTTTCTAGGCATCCAAGGCAAATGCCTAAATCAACTATCAGGCTCCTTGCAAATGTCAATGAGGAATTTTACACCTGCTTTGGAATTTCTTCCTGAAATTGGGCTGCTTGGAACAGAGCTGGTATGAGCCTTAAGGATACTGGGTCTATATGTACTGGGTAACCAGTAGATCTTAAAAGGATGGCCTGTATAAAGATAATTGCCTGAATATTGGACTAGGAGGAGGTGGTATGATTCTCTGCAGTAGTTATTACTCTCTTCTTCCCCGTCTTAGGACTTACCTGATTAGTGTTTCTTTCACTGCAGCAACTAAAATTGATGACCCCTTTGCTAGCAGTCAGCCCAGATATATACAGCCAATGTCCACTACGTCCCCATCTAATTAAATTGAAGCCCCAGGCCTAATTTCAGTTGACCCCCAGGCCTAATCGTTCTAGTGCACGGATTATTTTGTGCTTCCAGGTTGTGCCAGCAGGTTAGTGTAATCCAATTTCTACCCTTGGGTGGATTTTAGCTTTTGGAACTCAGTAAAAAGCACATCAGGCATCACGTGGAACAGAAAGGGAATCTGTTAACTCCCGCTTTTCATAACAGCAAAAAATTAATGTATGCATCACTTATTTCAGATGATATACTACTTTTGTGATGACAAGAACATTGTATCAAGTAATGCAGGTTGCCTGGTCTTGATGTTACATAATAATGTTACATAATACTGTTAAGCAAATAATGGATAAATTCACAGTTTAATTATTCTTCAACTACAGGTCGTAATGCTGGCTTCTTATGAATGTGACTGGTCAGAGCACTAGTTTGTCATCTATTTTACTTTTAGGGAAAACAACTTTTGTTTCTTATGTTTCTTTTAAGTTGTGGTACTGAAAGTTTAGTGTGATACTAGTGGTATAATGGACAAATGTATTTGATTAGGCAAAGAGAAGTGTGTGAGACCTGGTAAGTGAGAAATGCCATTATTTTGGGAGGCTGAAATCTGTCATTGTGTATGTGTGTAGAGGCACGTGGGTACCTAGAATCCATTTCTAGAGCAATATGCTGCCCCCCTCCCACCCAGCCCCCGCCCCCCCCCCCCACACACACACACACACACACACACACACACACACACACACACACACACACACATGCGCCTGTCCCACCTTTCAAATGTGCTCCTACTTTGAAAGCAGGGTAAATGGAATCCATAATCCCCCAGAAAGTTGCATATAGTGACAGTATCATATTCAGGCAGAGCTTGGTTGATTGGGTTATTCCCTTGGCAACCAAAAATAAAGCAGACATGTTGGAAACATTCAGTAGGTCAGATAGCATATGTGGAGGGAGGAATATTTCAAACTGATGACCTTTCATCAGAACTGAGAAATGCTGGTGATAAAACAAGTTCTAAGATGTTATAAGAGGCATAAATAGAGTAGACAGCCGGTATCTTTCTCCCAGAGTCGAAATGTTTATAATATTAGAGGGCATGCATTTAAGGTGAGGAGGGACATTTAAAAGGAGATGTGGGGCAAGTTTTTTACTCAGGGAGTGGTAAGTGCCTGGAATGCACTGCCAGGGGTGGTGGTGGAGGCAGATACGATACAGGTGCTTAAGAGGCCTTTAGATAGGCACATGAATTTTCAGAGAATAGAGGGCTAAGGACCATGTGCAGACAGAAGGGATTAGGTGTCATTAGTTTAGTTAGTTTGGCACAACACTGTGGGCTGAAGGGCTTGTTCTTGTGCTCTACTGTTCTATGTTCTATAAGATGCAGAGAAAGGGGAAGAGTGCAGAAAAAAGAAGGGAGGGCCCGTGATAGGGTGGCAAGCAAGAAAGATGCAATGATAAATATGATGATGGAGATAAGCAAGAGATGGTAAAGGTAATACAGAATATTAAGAACAAAAAGGAAACCAGAAACCAATGAAGGTGAACAAGGTAAAAGAGCAAAAAACAGCAGTGAAGTAAACAATAATCTAAAGGCAAGATACTGCAGATACCACAAATCTGCAGAAGGTGCTGGAAATACTCAGAAAATCATATCACATCTGTTAAGGAAGAAACATAGTTAATGTTTCAGGTCCAATCAAGCCTGGTGACTCCTCTGCTGTAGGTTACTGAGAGTAGTTGTATGCAATAATTCACTCATAATCATCCTCCATTCAGTGAAGCATTACGGGGAAATTAGTCTGCTTTCGTCACAGTTAATGTGGCTTTGGTTTCTTCCACGTTTGGGTTCCCTGAGAAAATTAACTTTGTTTACTACACAGTAAAACATTTGCTTTGAGTTATACAAAACCTGCAGCACTGGCTGATGTGGATTTGTCAATGAATACTCTGTTCACAGAAATCTCATCAGTCATCACTCCAACATGCCAATGGTAAGTATATCTGTATAAAACAAGCATCATTTCCATACAGGAATTTTGGGGGTAGCTATTATAACACTATAAACAATAAGTGCAATGAGCAAACTGGAAGCAAGTTTTAGGGAATTAAGTCTTTGGACATACCAGTCTATTTGCTGCAATGGACCCACATTGTAACATTCTAAAATGTACCCATGTCTTTGGGACGCAAACACCTACAATGCAAGCATTGATTAAAGTCTGACAGTGGAGTGGGATCCTCAGAATTTCAAACTACAATAAAAAATACTCCAACTGTGCATCCTAACAGCAGAAAGTGCTCAGTATGGAATAGTTAAAAATACACGAGTTGGATAGCTAGATCTCTTCCACTTTTCCAGCACTGGCAATCGTGGTAGTGGTGTTCCTTATGGTACGCTCCATGCCATTCATGCTTGATGAATTAAAGAACATGAACTCAATTGTGCCTGACTAACTTGTCAACAACAACATTCAACTCAATTCACTCTGATGCCATTTTCCTGCCATTTCCTTATTCACAGTATGTTCTTTTTCATCTTTGTTCACTCCTCCTTTGAATACAGTTATAGTCTATGTCTCAGTGATATAACCATGGCACTCATTCTGATTAATATATTACAAGGTTGTCACTTATTATAGTCAGCAGCTGAATATATGAAACATTAAAGATGTCATTTGTGAGTTTAATACAGGTTGTGTCTGAAATGTTGAACTTAAATTTGAGGTAAACCATATTTTGTTCTTTCTATCATTGTCATTCAACCATACTGTTATCTTTTATGATGAATTACCCTATCAGTATTTTCCAGCTCTCATGTATGAATAGTACAAATACATCTGTCCTTCTGTTGATCTCAGTTACAGTTCCAAACACTAATAATTTACAAGTACATGTAAATAACATGGATTCAGCATGAACAGATATTAATGCTTGAATGTTGAAATGAGATTGTCTTCAACATCATATTAAATTTGCAGAGGAACTCACTGAGTGAAGTTCTCAACAGGCAAAAGAATTAACTGGGCTTTTAACTTCATCAAGCTAATAGCCCTGCTTGCAATCCCAGTTACCCAGAGATGGAGTCATAAAGTCAGAGAGCAATACAGGACGGATACGGGCCCTTCGGCCCAATGAGTCCATGCCGACCATGGTGCCCACCCAGCTAGTTCTAATTTCCTGTGTTCAGCCCATATTCCTCTAAGCACTGCCCCTGCATGTACCTATCCAAGTGCTTCTTAAATAATACTATTGTACCTGCCTCTACCACTTCCTCTGGCAGCTCGTTCCATATACTCACCACCCTCTGCATGAAAAAGTTGCCTCACAAGTCCCTTTAAAATTTTTCCCCCTCACCCTAACTCCATGCCCCCTAGTTTTGGACTCCCCTGCCCTGGGGAAAAGACTGCTACCATCTACCTTATCTATTCCCCTCATCATTTTATAAACCTCTATAAGATCACCCCTCATTCTCCTACGCTCCAAGGAATAAAGACCTCGCCTGGCCAACCTCTCCCTGCAACTCAGGCCCTCTCAACCTGGTAACATCCTCGTAGATCTTTTCTGCACTCTTTCCAGTTTAACCATGTCCTCCCCACAACAGGGTGACCGAAACTGTGCACAGTACTCCAAGTGTGGTCTCACCAATGACTTATACAACTGCAACATAATGTCCCAACTCCTATACTCAGTGCCCTGACTGATGAAGGCCAGCGTGCTAAAAACTTTTTTCACCACCATGTCTACCTGTGATGCTGCTTTCAACGAACAATACAATTGTACTCCTGAGTCCCTCTGTTCCATTACATTCCCTAGTGCCCCACCATTCACAGCATAAGTCCTACGCTGGTTTGACTTTCCAAAATGCATCACCTCACACTTATCTGTATTGCAATGCATTTGCCACTTCTCAGCCCACTTCCGTAACTGATCAAGATCCCCCTGTAATCTACGATGACCTTCTTCACTTTCAACAACACCTCCTAATTTCGTGCCATCCGCAAATTTACTGATAAAGCCTTGTGCGTTCGCAACCAAACCATCTATATAAATAACGAATAACAAGCGTCCCAACACCGACCCCTGCAGCACTCCACTAGTCCCTGGCCTCCATTCTGAGAAACAACCTTGAACCACCACCCTCTGCTTCCTACCTCCGAGCCAATTTTGAATCCACTTAACTGGCTCTCTCTGGATTCCATGGGACCTAACCTTCCAGACCAGCCTACCATGCAGGAGCTCATCGAAGGCCTTGCTGAAGTCCAAAGAGACAACATCCACTGCCTTACCCTCATCTACCTTTTTACCCTCATCTACCTTACCTTCATCTACCTCATCTACCTCTTCATTAAACTCTAAAAGGTTTGTCAAGCACGACTTTCCACGCACAAAGCCATGCTGACTCCTCTTAATCAGACGCTGTCTATCCAAATCTGTAGATCTTGTCTCTCAGAATTCCCTCCAGTAACTGCCCCACTACTGTTGTCAGGCTGAATTGCCTGTAGTTCCCTGGCTTGTCTTTGCTACCTTTCTTAAACAATGGAACAACATTAGCCACCTTCCAGTCTTCGGGAACTTCACCAGTAGCTAACGATGAAGCAAAAATCTTTGCAAGGGCCTCCACAGTTTCTCCTCCAGTCTCCCACAAAGTCCAAGGATGTACTCGGTCAGGCCCTGGGGATTTATCCACCTTAGTGCACTGTAAGGCTGTAAATACCTCCTCCCTGGTAATACGATTGTCCTCTAAAACATCTCCACTGGTTTCCCTTATCTCTTGAGCGACTATGATTTTCTTCTCAGTAAACACCTGATGCTGGGCTCTTATTAATTTTGAACATTGGTATACCACACCTGTACTGCACATCTTTGTATAAAAGGTAGCTTTTCAATTTTTGTTCAGTATTGTATTAATGATAACTTCCTGACTCTTTTCAGCCTCATATAACATCTTGGCAATTTACATGCTTTCATTCAGGTAGTGTAGCGGTTAGCGTAACACTATTACAGCGCCAGCGACCTGGGTTCAATTCTGGCCACTGTCTGTAAGGAGTTTGTACATTCTCCCCATGACTGCATGGGTTTCTTCCAGGTGCTCCAGTTTCTTCCCACATTCCAAAGACGTACGGGTTAGGAAGTTGTGGGCATGTTATGTTGGCACCGGAAGCCTGGTGACACTTGAGGGCTGCCCCCAGAACACTCTATGCAAAAGGTGCATTTCACTGTGTATTTTGATGTACATGTGACTAATAAAGACATCTTATCTTATTTTACAGTAAACTCCTTATATATTTTACATTTAATATACTTTGCATCTAACTAGTAATCTGCTATTCATGGGATGCATGTTAATACTAGTTTTGAATAACCTAACTGTGTACTCACCAACAATACATCTCTGAAGCAGGGCCAGTGAATCTGCCTGTCTTCAAATTCCGCAGATGGCTGCATTCATTGAGCTAATCATGTCTGATAATGTGAGGTGGTGGATAGTCCATGGTGTGCTGAGGTCACATGGGGATCTGATGCTGAAATGTTAACCAGCAATGAATAAAATAGCTACAGATTTTGTGTGGCACAGAGATTCAAAGATTGGTCATCAAGACAAATAAATAATAGAAGCAGTGACAAAGAATAGCCGTTTTATAAGGAATACCCATTCAGTGGTAAAATTGTGAAATTCTAATGTCAAATTCAACAAATTGGAAAGGGGATGTTTGGTGCCTGAATAACTCTTTCACATTCCAGCCACCTTATCATGGAGGATGGTGTGAAATGTGGATTTTGGTTCTTCCTTTTCACTTTTCTCTGTGTTCAACACATTTACTGTGATGTGCACCCCACACTTCTGTCCCAATTAGCTCCAGTACTTTAAGTCCTTTCCACTTCATTACTGGTTTCCATCATATTCAAATAATTTTTTTTTACAGAAGAACACAAGGAATAGAAGCAGAACTAGGTCATTTGCTCCCTTGTGACTACTCTGCCACTTAATAAGAGCATGGGACGATCTTTTACCTCAGCACCATTTTCTTACATGAAACCCATATCCCTTGATTCCCTTAATGTCTAAAAAGTATTTTCACAACTCAAGATCTCCTCAGCCAAGGCTCTGTCCTTGACTCCATTCCATAGCATGCTATCTGCCACAACCGCAGTACTAATACATCTTTCATCAGCTGAAAAGCCAAAAGGCTCTGGAGCAGAGAAGGTACCAGTGGAAGTATTAAAATATGATGAAGTGCTACTGGTGTGGATTCATAAACTCATTGCCCTCATCTGGGAAGAGAACAGTATGCTAGGAGATCTCAGACACTGTGAAGCATACGACAGGATGGCCTTACATAAACATTTGAAGACAAAGGTCAGCACCAACCAGGACCCAATGCACAACACCGCACCCCCAAGAGTCATGATCTGTGACAAGATCCGGGTCAACGTGCATCACTTCCCATTTCTCAACATGGCAGCTATCAATAACAAGTTCAAAACTCCCTCCAATGTGTCAGCACAGCCTTTGACCATTGACAGTAAAGGGTATCCAAAAACCAAAACTGTTAACCCAACATCAAGCTCATATCTGCAAAGTCTACCAAGTCTACCAAGACCATTAGTAAGACAGGTGAGCCAATGTTAGTATATCCTCCCAGGCCAATGTTCTCAGCATTGAGGTGCTAATTATGCTTCAATAGCGTGGGGCCACTTCTTTGCATGCCTGACTCCAGTCTTTCCTGGCAGTTCCTTCTTTCTAGGTTTCATCATTGCAAGTGACCCCCAAAAGATCTTCAAGGGCATCCTCAAACCTTCTTTGAAAAAATGTCACAATTGTGTATCAATATTTCATGTTTAAGTTAATCATGAACACTGATTTATTAAAAGTAAATTTTGCTTCAAGGATTTAATAGACTTTTCTCATCTGCCAGATTGGATAGATAAAGGGAATGCAATAGCCATATACGGATCTTCACAAAATATTCTGGAAAGTGGTCTCACAAAAGCTTAGTTGGGAAAATGGAAGCACAAGGTATAAAAGGAGCCTGGCAGCATGCTTAAAACTTGGTTGATGTCAGGGGGTTGGGGGGAGAGTGAGGATGAAGATTAATGGTAAATCATTGAATGAAATGAAAACGGCTGGAAGTGGTTTATCCCAGGTGTCCCTGCATTGGCTATGGGCAGACGGTAACACAATGGGATTAATATACATTGCTCCAACAAACAGCCAACGGGGACAAGGGGAAAATGGGCTTTTTTCATGTTGTAAACTTCTGTAGGTCTATGGCACAATTCAATGGGCTCTTGTCACCCTTCCAATGTGACAATCTCATCACCAGGGTGGTCATTCTTCATGTACAACCACAGGTGTGATCAGCGGCAAGCAATCAGTTTAGTGAGTGGATCACATACAAGCATTTTTCTGTTCTTACTTCTGTGCCTGCAGTCTTTCCACCAGGATCCAATGATTGGTGATCAAGCATGGGAACTCCCAGCTCATATTGCCTCTACTCTACCCATCCAACTTGGGACAGTGAGGTCTAGCTTCACCATCACCCAGAATAACAGCAATCAATATTCTGACTGGAATTTAAAGTTCTTTTCTTTTACAATATTTTTATTAAATCCATGAAAAAAATACAGAGTACATGCATCAAAAAAGAAAGTAAAAATATTACTGAATACATTGTAATAAGTCGTACTTAGGATCACAATACTCTAAATCAATAATCACATATAGTAGTTAGTTAATAAGGAAAGAAAAAATTGAAATATTTTATTACAAAAAAAAATCTACCCCCACTACCAAAACCCAAACTGTTAGATAGAAAAAACAGCAAGGAAAAACCTTAAAAAAAAGTGTAACAGTGTCAGCCAATATTTGCATTTTAGTCCCCAAATCAGAGATTTTGAAAATAATTCAAAAAGGGTCCCCACAGGGTTTGAAAGTCTAGGTTAGATTCAAAAACTGAACAGCGAATCTTCTCTAGATTCAAGTATGACATAACATCCCATAACCATTGAACATGCGTAGGTGGAGTAGCTTCCTTCCATTTAAGCAATACTGCTCTCCTGGCTATAAGAGAAATAAAAGCCAGAATATGTAAATCAGAAGCCTGCAAAGTTATATCTTTTTCTCCAACAATCCCAAATAGTGCAGTCAAAGGATTAAGTTTAAAATTTATTTTAAAAAGTACAGAAAAAGTATGAAAGACCTCTGTCCAATATTTTTTAAGACTCTGACAAGTCCAAAACATGTGAATTAAGGAAGCCACTCCGTTATTGCATTTATCACAGTAAGGAGATATATCAGAATAAAAACAGGATTGTTTATCTTTAGACAAGTGTGCTCTACGGACCACTTTAAATTGAAGGAGAGAGTGACGAGCACATAATGATGAAGTATTAACCAACTTGAAAATTTCATTCCAAGTTTCCTCGGAAATTGACATCTGCAAATCTTGTTCCCAAGCGTTTTTAATTTTATCTAGTGGCACCTTACTCATTCCTAGTAATCTGTCATAAATATTAGATATTGAGCCATCCTGAAAGGGTTCCAACTTAAAAATTACATCTAATAAATTCTTATCGGGACCCAAAGGAAAAGAATGTAATTGAGATCGAAGAAAATCTCTAATTTGTAAATATCTAAAAAAATGAGTTTTTGGTAAATTATACTTGGTAGACAATTGTTCAAACGAAGAAAGATTTCCTCCAACAAACAGAACTTGAAAACAAGTAATACCTAATTTGTCCCACTCTTTAAAAACAACATCAATCATAGAAGGTTTAAAAAAGTAATTAGAGAAAATGGGACTGGACAAAGAAAAACTCAATAAACCAAAATATTTTCTAAATTGTAACCAAATCCTCAAGGCATGTTTAACTACTAAATTATCTGTTAGTTTAATTAATGATAAAGGAAGTGGAGAACCAAGCAGAGAAATAATAGAAAATTTTTTAACAGAGTTAATTTCCAAAGAGACCCAAACTGGACAAGCCTCTCGATTAATGTAATATAACCAAAACGTAAGATTTCGTATATTGACTGCCCAGTAATAAAATCTAAAATTAGGTAAGGCTAAACCTCCATTCTTTTTAACCTTCTGAAGGTGAACTTTATTTAATCTAGAATGTTTATTATTCCATATGTAAGAAGATATAATTGATTCGAGAGTCAAAGAAAGATTTAGGAATAAAAACAGGTAAAGCCTGAAATAAATATATAAATTTAGGTAAAGTATTCATTTTAATAACATTAATTCGGCCAATCAATGATATAGAAAGGGGAGACCAACTTGATAAAACCCTTTTCACATAGTGTAATAAGGTAAAAAAAATTTCTTTAAATAAATGCTTATAATTTTTAGTAATTGACACTCCCAAATAGGTAAAATGATTTCTTACAATTTTAAAATGAACATTAATATCAAATGGTACCAAATTATTCAGAGGAAAAAATTCACTCTTGTATAAGTTCAATTTGTAGCCTGAAAAATGACTAAAGCGAGAAAGTAAAGAAGGAATTTAAAATTCTGAACTTTCTGATCTGCATGGCACAGATCAGTTGTTCACAGTTTTATTCCATCTATTTCAGGTTGTTCATCGAGAGATATCCTGTCCATTCTACCGTTGTGCACACATGCTTTTACTTCATCCATTCAGCTTAATTTGGTGTCAATTTCCAAACTGACCTCTTCTGTATGGTATCATATATACTTGCACTAGATCACATTTTTGATTTCATGATTTGAAATAGGAATAAGAATTGGTCACTCAAGCTGGTTTTGCTAGTTTGTGCCTTTACTCCATTCTCTTTCTTCTGATGCTATTATGTAACAGAAATCCAGCTTTTTCCATCTTGAAAATGTCAATTTGCCTAACTTTCTGCAGAGAGAAGCGTGATTTCAGCTATCCTTGTGTTTCCTGATTAAACTTCAATATCAGACTTCTAATATTAACATTGTGCCCCCCTGCTCTGGATTCCCCTAATTATTCTACCTTAAACATAACAATTAAAAGGGGGGAGGGGGAAGACACTTATATAGTACCTTTCCTGATTTCTGGATTTCCAAATGCACTTTCCAGCCAATGAAGAATGCTTGGATAATAATCTCTAATTTAATGCTGGAAACACAGCAATCAGTGTGTTCGTAGGATGTGCTCTCAAACAGCTATGTGATAAGCATCAGAGAATCTGTTTGTTTAGGAAAGATGATTCAGTAATAAATAAATATCCTGCTTCTTGGCTTTCCCAACTTTCTTACTTTCCTACTCTGGATAAAAGCAAAACAAATGTCTCCATTTTGGGAATGAAAAATCCAAGACAGGTGACTTTGGACAGTTTCATTCCATTACTTTAGGAAAGATACAGTAGCATGTTGCAGTCCAAAGGAGATTCACCCGACTAAATCCTGGGATGAGAGGATTGTCCTTTCAAGAAAAGCTATACTGATTGGGTATACGGTCATTGGAGTTTAGAAGAATGAGGGGTGATCTTATTGAAGCATATAAGATCCTGAGGTGGGATGACAGGGTAAATGTGGAAAGGTTTTACTAGTGGGAGAGTCTTGAATGAGGAGATAATAGTTTCAAGAAAGGGGGTTGGTCATTTAAAATGGAGGTATGTAGAAACTTCTTCTCACAGAAGGTACTGAATCTTTGGAATTCTCTATCCCATAGAGTTGTGGAAGCTAAGATCATGAGAAGTATTGAAAGTCTTAGATAATTTTTTGAAAAACATGACACTGAGAAAAAGTTGAGGCCTGATCATATTGATTGACGGAGCAGATTTCAGGGACCTGGTGGCCTACACCATTTTTAATTTTCTTGCGTTCTTGAGTTGAACACCCTTCAATGCCACTGAGCATTTTCATTCTCAAGCACACAAGAAAACAGGAGCAGGCACCTGGCCCCTCAAGCCTGCCCCACCATTCAATATGATCATGGCTGATCTCTGCTGGCCTCAACTCCTCTTCTGTGCTGGTTCCCCATAACCTTCAATTCCTTGATTTTAAAAAATATTTACCTATCTTCACCTTAAAAATATCTAACAATTTTACCCCCAGCACCCTCAAGGCAATGAATTCCAGAAATTCACTACCCACAGAGAGACAAAATTTCTCTGCCCCTCAGTTTTAAATGAGCAGCCCCATATTTTGTAACTATATTCCCTTGTTTGTAACTCTCTCACTAGTGAAAACATCTTAACACCTACCCTGTTAAGCCCCCCAGGATCTTCTATGGTTGAATAAAATCTATACTCGTTCTTGTAAGCTTAAAGGAGTACCAACCAAATAATTTATCTTCTCTTGATAGGACAGGACTCTCATCCCAGGAATTAGTCTGGTGAATCTCCTTTCTGACTGCTATTATATTGATTTTTTTTAAGTAAGGGGACCAAAACTATGGATAGTATTCCAGGGGTGGCCTCAGCAACAACCTGTACAACTATAACAAAGCTTCCCTCTTCTTAAACTCTAACTCCTTTGCAATAAGGTCTAAAATGCCATTTGCCTTCTTAATTACTTGTTGAACCTACCTGCAAGCTCTGAACTTCAATCAGCAACAATCTATTGGAAGAACTCAGCGGGTCGAGCAGCATCTGTGGGAGGGGAAAGACCGTTGATGCTTTGGGTCAAAACCCTACATCAGGACTGAGAGTGGGGAGAGGAGATAGGCAGTGTAAGCAGGAGAGAGGGAGTGGTGAGGCAGGAACTTCACTCATTTACAGTCTTTCCCCTTTTAGATAATAATCTACCTTTTGGTTTCTCTTACTAAAGTGCATGACCTCACACTTCTCTACATTAAAATCCATTTACCAGGTTTCTTCCTTCGTGCTGTTGAGTCTACGTTGGCTATCAGAGAAATCTCATCTTTCCCATTTCCCCACTTATTTTCCCTATAACCCATTCTCTTGTAAATGTTCACCTTTCCTCCCATGATTCTCCTACTGCCCAGCTACATTGGGGGGTAATTTAAAGTAAGCTAACATCTTTGGTATGTGGGATGGAACTGGAGCACCCAGAAAACTCATGTGGTCACAGGAAATATGTGTAAACTTCATGAAAATAGCATCAGAAGTCACGATTGTACCTGGGTCACCGGGTTCTCCATGTGCTGGAAACATGGAGAACCCAAAAGGAAAATCTGTGGACTTCGTACAACTCACATTAAGTTTATTAATTTTATTTTACATTAAAACTGAATCACACATTGCACAAAAATGTGGAGCAACAAGATCCAATTTCTAACAAGTCCGTTAATGTAGTTTCATCTGCTAATTTGGATGTGCATCTCACTATTCTTTCATCTAAGTTATTAATATACATGTTGAAAAGTAAGACCCCGGTACATGTCTCTACACAACACCACCTATCATCTCCGTCAATAGAACATTACCTATTGTTCCTGCTTTATGTCTCCTATGTCTGTGCAAGATGTCTCGATTCTTGCATTCCCATCCTCTTGCAATAAAGTCAAACACACCACTTGTGAAAGCTGCATGTTAACTTCCAGTGATTTGTTGACAAAGACACCCACGACCCTCTGAGCACCACAGTGACCAGCTAAGAGAAAGCAAAACGTTTATTTGGACATAACCTATTCTTCACCAATTCCTTGCTGACTTGACTTCACACTTGTCCAAGTATTTGCTGAATACCTCTGACGACAGCTTCTAGTAACAGTGCCGAGTTGGTGTTAATTTGACATTCTGTGGTTGTAAAAGCCCACCTTTATCTAGTTTTCTTGTTCACACGAGGAATTAGTCTTATTGTCATTTTAAGTTGCCTCCTGTGCTTGAATACTTCTGCTATATCATGGTGGAAACATCAAGATACATTTCTCAAGGTATGATCTAACCACGGTGCTTTACATGGAGCATGTCCTTTTTTTTTCATATTTTCATACCACATAGGAGGCCATTCTGCCCATTGAATCTATGTTGGCCCTCAGAGAAATCTCATCATTCCCATTCCCCCACTTATTTTGCCTATAACTCATTCTCTTTTAAATGTTCTTCTTTCCTCCCACAATTCTCCTACTGTCCAGCTGCATTGGGGGTAATTTAAAGTAACCTAACGTCTTTGGTATGAGGGAGGGAACTGGAGCACCCAGAAAACCCACGTGGTTACAGGAAAAATGTGTAAACTTCACGCAAATAGCATCAGAAGTTATGAATGAACCTGGGTCACCGGAACTGTGAGGCACCTGCACTACCTCTTTGACTTACTCCAGACAATGCATTTGCTAAATGAGATCTGGGGAAGTAAATGGTTATCACAAGCAGACCATTAACTTCATTTTCAGGTCAGACTTCATCATCCCAGACTTCTAACTGTGCTGTCTCAGTGTATTGAATAATGGATGGTCCATGTGAAGTAGTGATGTGTAGGTGGTCTGTGCTGTTTTTCCTTCATGTTGCTCATACATAGACACGTCTCAAATGAAAGAAGGATGGATACTGTACATATCAGTAATTCATTCTCACATTTGCCATCTGTTATTTTCCAACTCATAAAAAATATCTTAGCTTCAGGACATGATGAGCTGTGAGCACAGGTGAGGGAGGTCGATGGTAATGAAGAATAACACTTGCTTTATCCCAGGTGCAACAACACAAAAGAGGACTGACATCAGAGGTGCAAAATTACAGGAAAATAATCTGTACATTCTGACATAAGAATATGTGCTTACTTGTTCATTGTTTTCACAGGGTAGTTGAATAAAGCACCTTGTATATACGATATATAGACGTCATACATATTAACGAATAGTGAAGCCACTTACAATGATTAACGTTGCAAGAGACTGAAAAAAAAATGAGATTCCCAACAGATAGGTAACTTTGCAGCATGGTGTAAATTCTATATAGGAATCACTCTTTGAGGAATTTGTGGAAGTGCATCTTTGTGTGCATTGATTTAAAAAAATCAACATTTCCATAGTTGGAAATCTGATCGTACTTAATTTTCATGTGATAGGAAAGGTTATGCAAAACTTATGGTCATCAGCAAAACGACAACAGTTCCCACTGAACTTGAAGAAATTTCCTCACAAAGATTTACTGATCCCTGTGGCCAGAACATCAGTTCAACAGGATCACAGCTCTCTAGCACCTGTAATGTCATCAGGGTGGCTGAGCAGTCAACCTCGCTGGAGAATTTTCACCAACCAAAAGCCAGGAAACAACCTTTAATTAACTTTTTAAACATTATGTAGAGTGCTGACGAAGATGGAAACAGAAGGCAGCATGATAGTGTAGCAGTAGTAATTAGCACTGCTGCCTCACAGCTTCAAGCACTTGGGATTGAACCTCTTTGCAGGGAGTTTGCACATTCCCCCTATAATTGTGTGGTTTCCTCTGGTGCATCCAGTTTCCTCCCATCTGATAGGATCTGTAGCAAAAGTGTGGATGTGTGACAAAAAGTATCAAAGGGGAGCTGATCAGCATTTGAGAGAAATGCCAATCAACTTTTCAGTGAATATCTGAGAGCCAATCAATATTTAAGAGAATAGGGTTGCACAGTGGTGCGGCTGTCTCACAGCGTTGGTGACCCGGGTTCAATCCTGACCTCAGTTGCTGTCTGTGTGGAGTTTGCATGTTCTCTGGTTTCTTCCCACAACCCATGTGGTATGGTAGATTAGTTGGCCACTGTGGGTTGCCCTCAGGGTGTGGGTGAGTGGTAGAATCTAAGGGGAGTTAATGAGAGTGTGGAAAAATTTTAAAAAAGGGATTAATGTAGGATTAGTGTAAATGGGTAGTTGATGGTCAGTATGGAGTTGATGGGCTGAAGGGCTGGTTCCTGGGCTGATTTCTGACTATGATTGTAGAATAAATTACAGGGGTAAAGGGAAGTAACAAGGGAAATTGGACTAAGAGGTTGAATAGACTCTTCTTGTTAGAAGTAAGAAATTAAACACGATTAACATGCAAGCTAAAATAAGAGCCCTGGCAAAATTCACAACAATCAGGATTGGGATAGTGTAAAGCTTATGAATAGTGCTGGTGCAGCTGTTAAATTACTAGACTAGTAATCCAGAAGCCTGAGCTAACAATCCAGAGAACTAAATTCAGATGTGGAATTTAAACTCACTTAGTAATCTGGGTTTGTTAAAAAAAATTGACATTATTAATGATGACCAGAAATCTAATAGATTGATATTAAAATAAATCTGGTTCAATAATGAGCATGGCTTTTGGAAGGAAATCTGCTATCGTTACCCAATGTGCCCTGTATATGACTCCAAGTGATTGACTCTGAAATGACTTAGCAAATTACCACTTCAAACTCAATTAGGGATGGGAAACAAATGCTGGCCTTGGCCACATTTCCCAGGTTATGAAGAATCAATAAATTACACCACATAAATGCAAAGCAAAGAGCATCTCAAATATGAGAGAGTTCAATAGGATGACTATGGTGCATCCCCAGCTACCAACATTTTGAGGATCATCATTGACCAGAAACTCAACTGGACCAGACATTTGAATATCGCAGCAGCAAGAGCAAGTTAGAGGGGTGGGTACCCTGTGAGGAGGATTATAATTCCTAACTCCCCAAAGTCTTTCCACCAAAAATGTGTGATAGATTGTGCTTCCTCTCATCTGGATAAGCACAGTTCCAACAACAACATGATCTTGATTGGCACTCAGTCCACAACCTTAAGATTCATTATCTCACCATGGTATTTTGTGGGCTGCAGTGCGTGCAATCTACAAAATGCACTGCAGTTATCATCAAGGAAATTTTGAGAGCATTTACCATTATGTATGGCGAGGGCTGTAGGCACATGGAAACATCACCACTGCATATTCTTCTCCACTTAAGCACCATCCTGAGTTGGAAATGTATTGCTGCTGGATCAGGTTCTGGTACTCCTTGCCTATTAATGGATAGTACTTCAGCAGAAGAACTGCAGTGGTTCAAGAAGGCAACTCACCACCTACTCAAGGGCAGTTAGGGATGGGAAATAAATCTAGGGCTTGTCAGCAATGCCCAGATCTCAAAAAATTAATAGGACAATAGCATAAATATATTATTTTAGAAAGGAAATATTTAAATATCTCTTATATTATGAAATATTCATTTAAGTAATTTATGACATAAAATTAATTTTCAAGGCTGGATAGTTCATTTAGACCCAATACAACAAAGCGTAAGGTTTATATAATATTTCCTAGCAGGAAAGTTTTGTAAATATTTGAAATTGACATCATTGGTTCAATTGACTTCAGTGTGATTCTATTGAAGAGAATGCAAACAGTGCAACTTGAGAACTTTGATGTTAAATTTGAGTAGTTTCACCATCATTATTGCTGCAAACCCCAGGTTGATAAGTTATGTGTGGGTATTACAGATCCAAACAATACCTTAGAACTTTGGGATAATACAATTAGTACATCAATATCCTGTTCTGTGCAATAGGTATTACCCTAAAATTGTAAGTTTACATGCACAAAGCATAAAATGTTCCATTTCACAGCTTTTTGGATTGTTTTGATAATGACATATCACTACAGTAAATATTCAGTGCAATGTTAATATCCAGAATGTAAATTAGTGATTTAACCAAACAAATTAACAGAACTATAGATTTAACCAAACAAATTAACAGAACAGAATGTAAATTAGTGACTTAACCAAACAAATTAACAGGACTCTATTTCTGATTGATAGTACTTTGTGAAGTATCACTGCTTGTTTCACAATCACTCAGTATTTTGCCCAGTTTTGATCTGATTTTCTACCAAAGGAAGAATGATGCAGCGAAAGAATCCCAGGACATTGGACAAATTGATTATAACTGTAGAATGATAGAAATTGTGGTACAAAAGTAGGTTATTTGACCTTTGGCAAAGACCAATTCTGTGGCTGAGGGGAAGCCGCACAGTGACGAACACAGGGGAGGGGAGTTCTCAGGGTTGGAGAGTTCTCGGGGCTGGTAAGTGAGGGAATGTTTGGGGAGGAGTGAGATGGTTACAAGTGAGTGAGTTACAAGGAAAGAAGGAGGGAGCTATGGACAACACGGAAGGGCATTTAGGCCTTAGCACACCAATGTGTGTATAAGTTCTTACATGATGACCAGTACTTATTCTTATGTCCATCTATGTGTAAATGTTAGTTTTTGTGTGTCTAGCTTGGCCTCTAGTCACATTGGACCTCCTTGTCACTTGAGCAAGACCTCATTTTGTCAAGTTCATGTGGTAAGTGGCCTGAATGTCTATCCCATGTTAAAATAACCCATTCAAAGGAAACTTCCAGAATCTGGAACATAAGGACTCTCAGACCCAACTGGACAGACCTGAACATTGCTCTGTCATCATAGCCTGAGAATTCAGACACATAGAAACATATAACCAGGGGAATAAGGAGCAGGAATATCCATCTCAGCCCCCTCAAGCCTGCTCTGTCACTTAATAAGATCACAGCCGATCTGACTGTAACTTCAGCTCTGCATTCCCATCTACCCATTTCATTCTTTCAATATCTTGTTCATGAAGAATCTGTCTACCACTCCCTTAAAAATATTTTATAACTCTGAAGAGTGTTCCGAAGACCCACAAGCTTATCAGAAAGAACAAAAAAAATCACCTCTTCTCTGTCTTAAATAAGCAGCTCTTTAGTTTTAAACAGTAATCTCAGGTTTAGATTCTCTCACAAGAGAAACATCCTCGCCACATTCACCTGGTCAAGACCTCTTGACATCTTGCGTATTTCAAACAAGTCCTTTATCACGCTTCTGCACTTCAGCAGGTACAAGTCTAGCCTGTCCAATGTTTCCTCATAAGACAACCTACCCATTCCGGGGATCAGTCCAGGAAACCTTCTCTGACTTGTTCCTAATGCACTAATATCCTTCCTTAAAGAAGGGGGGCACTATTCTACACAGCATTCCAGATATGGTCTTGCCAATACCCTTAATAACTGAGGCATATCACCCCAATTGTACATTCAGTTTGCCTTAATAACTTTCTGTCATTGAAATCTCTGACATTGATGTTATCATTCTGAATGAGCTAATCAGCACCTTATCTTGACAGAGACATGAGCACAAAGTAAAATGGCAACACAAGTAGAACATGTTAGATTATGGCATCACCCAAGCAAGATATCAAATGGATATCTAAATCAACCACTCCATGACAGCTACCAATGATGGTTGGACTGACCATCATCTAATCTGTTCCAGTATCTCCATCAGACTGGTCCCAAAACAACAGCAACAACACAGAGAAAAGAGGTCACTGTGAGACAGAGAGGAAAAGCCATTTTGAAGACAAGAGTGAATTCATTGACCAAGTGCTTCCAGCAAGGAGCAATGCACAGAGAGCACATTTGATACTTGGATCACAGCCAGATCTCTAGTACTTTCTTTGTATGTGGGACTCTGAATTTACCCTATGCTAAATCTGATAGATTCTGTGCAGAATTAACTGTTGGGCAGCAAGAGTGATGTAATGATTAGCTCAGCTTACCAGGTCTAGACAGAAGGAATCAGGGTACAAATTTCCTGAATGCATTCCAGTAAATCCTAGTGGAAACTCTATGTATATCATTTGTGATTAAAGTACAGCTGACTCTGAGATGCTCTCTTGAAGGAATGCATTGTTAACACTCACTGTGTAAGCATGTGTTTACATGAAGTATAATTGGACAAGGTACAGGAAAGCAGGAGTCAAGCCCTTCAGGAGCAAATGAAAAACATTGGAGACAAAATGCAATATATTGTCATATTTTTAACTTTTTATGGATGCATAAGGAAGTAATATCACACATTTAAAAATAAGCATTTTGGGATGTTGTTATCATCTATGAATTAAATGGGAATTATTCTGATAAATTTACACTCACACATCAGACATACTTGCACTGAAATAAAAACAGAAAATGCTAGAATGAATGTGGAAAGAGAAACAGTTTCAAGTTGAAGGCCCTTCATCAGATGAAGGTCTAGATTGTGACATCATCTGAAGATCTTGATTAGATAACTATCTTATGTCTACCATTCTTATTTGACATTGCTGTACGAATGGAAGTGCCCTTCTCAAAAGCCTCACAGGAAGATTCAAGCTGAGTCATCAACTCTGTTGACACAAGAGACTGCAGGTGCCTCAATCTGGAACAAAAAGCAAAATGCTGGAGGAAGTCAGCGGGTGAGGCAGCAACAGTGGAGGGAAATGGACAGTAGACGTTTCCGGTCGAGACCCCTCAGCTGGACTACCCAAGGAAAGACATGTGGCTGTGGCAGCGAATCTGGGTGAGAATGTAGTCAAAGAGTAAGAGAGTAGTAGAAGTCACAGAGGGGGAGCAGTGAGAGAGGTTCTCACACAATTCTTGTCGAAGGGAGGAGGAAAACTTCTTCAAAGTGGGCATAACTTGAAGAGACTTTGCAGTGCGGTATGTAAAATGGAAACACGAGAGACTGCAGATGCTGGTATCTGGAGCAAAAGAAAAACAACTGCTGGAGGAAATGGGCATCCAGGTGAAGGACCTCAACCTGAAATGTTTACTGTCCATTTCCCTCCACAGATGCTGGCTGACCTGCTGAATTCCTCCAGCATTTTGTTTTTCACATCAACTGTTTCTCTTTTCACAGATGCTGCCTGACCTTTTGAGTATTTCCAGCAGTTCCTGTTTTTAGTTCGGCTTTCCAGCATTGATGTCTAATCTGAAAACAGTTTGAACCTTTTTATGAAGTTTTTGAGAAGAACGTTCACATTTATACAGAAAACCAAGCAAAACGAATGGATACAAGACAGTTATCTAATCAAAATCTTCAGATGCTATCACAAGCTAGGCTTTCCCCTGGCTGAGAACTGTCAACAGACCCAGCAGATAAGACTACTGCCAGAAAATGACTCTGGAGGCTTGGTTGTTCTAGAATATATAAACTTCATGGCTGGACTGATTCAGTTTTGAGCCTACAGATTTTGATGGGGATGCTCACTGTTGGTTAGGTCTGGTACAGTAAAATAGTCCAGAAGTAATTTGCTTCCAATTGCTGATAAATTCTCTGGTAGTTCAGGCTAACGCTTATCCCTCAATTGATAGGACTGAACATGGATTAACTTCTCATTCATCAAATTGGTGTCTGTGGGGCTTTACAGCAGTTGACTACATGTCAGAAGTAATTCCTCAGTTGTAATGTGTTTTGTAACATCACAAGAATGTAGAAAGCACTGTGTAAGTACAAATTCCTTCTTTTAAGGGTCTACTTGTCTGGTACCATATTGGGCAGGCGATTAACTAACTAAATGATGAACCAATGGAGTATTGAGTGAATTATTCCAATAGCAAAATAATTATGTTCACTTTCTGTTTGAGAAATTCGTAATGTCAGTGTTCACCCAAGTTCAACAGACTGGAAGGGAAGGGGTAGGAAATCCTAAGGAAGCTTTCAGACACCTCCAACCACTTGGCAAGTTCAATATCAATCCCAGCTCATAGTTCTTCAAGTTGCTGACAACCTTTTCAACCACCGAATTACTTTGAACTAATTCCACTGAACCCTTATGCAGCTTCCTGCTGTTATTGTTTGCTCCCATCCATTGGCCTTCCTACCCATGCAGCTGACTATAGAAAGGGAAATACATGTAAAATGTTAAACAGGTCTAACCATTAAATGCACCAGGATCTCCTCATCACTGGTCTTGTTGGATTGTTTGCCCATTTTTGGCCCCTTCCTATCCTGACTTCACGGCCAGTATGGCGACAACAAAAGGATGGTATGAAACACTGAGGCATTGGGTTCAGTAGCCGCTGAAACAAGACTTGTACTGCGTTGTTTAAGGTGCTGGTACAAGGATGCTCCTGAAGTAATATTACTAATGTTCTACTGTCTTAGAAAGAGGATTAGATTAGTAATCTGCCAGTAATATTTGGATACTGGATTATCATTATTGCATCAAAATAAAATTTAATTAATTAATGCAATATTACAATTTCGATCAGTTATAGAACATCGAACACTATAGCACAGTACAGGCCCTTCGGCCCACAATGTTGTGCCGACATTTTATCTTGCTCTAAGATCTATCTAACTCTTCCCTCCCACATAGCCCCCTATTTTTCTATCATTCATGTGTCTATCTAAGAGCCTCTTAAATGTCCCTAATGTATCTGCCCCCACAACCTCTGCCAGCAGTGCATTCCATGCACCCACCACTCTCTGTGCAAAAAACTTACCTCTGACATCCCCCTTATACCTTCCTCCAATCACCTTAAAATGACGCCCCCTTGTGTTAGCCATTGTCGCCCTGGGAAAAAGTCTCTGACTTTCCACTCGATCTATGCCTCTTATCATCTTGTACACCTCTATCAAGTCACCTCTCATCCTCCTTCTCTCCAAAGAGAAAAGCCCTAGCTCACTCAACCTATCCTCATAAGACAGGCTCTCCAATCCAGGCAACATCCTGGTAAATCTCCTTTGCAGTCAGAGGGTAGAGTTATCAAACTCTAGAGTTATCCTAAAAGTTATTTTAATAACCAAGTAGCTTTCACTATTTTCTGTTTTGTAGAAAATGACTTGTCCAGCAACTTGGTTTGTGGGGTGGAGGGGTTTGTGCAAATGTCTTTCTGTGTGAGTACGTGTGTGTGTGTGTGCGTGCGTGCGTGCATGCGTGTGTGTGTGTGTGTGTGTGTGTTTGCATGCGTGTGTGCGGTTTGCATGTACACTTTTATTTGTGTATGTCTGTTTGAGTGTACGGATGTGCTTGAGTTTATGAGAATCTGTTTCTGTGTATGAGTTTGTGTGTTTTTCTGTATATTTGTGTGTGGGCAAGGAGGGGGAGGATGATGTTCCTCACCGTGAAGATGTCATTAACAGACACATTGAATTGGCTCTGACATGCAAAATATGCACCTGGGCAAGTACTGGGGGCTGACTAGTGCCCTTGGAACTGTGCTACAGCCTTGAGAAGAAACAGAAGCAGAAAAAAAACAGTTTTATAAAACAAAAACTGATTTAGAAAGTCAGTTTTACAGATGCCATGCCTTACAATTCTGGAAGTTATTTCATTATCTCATTGTAACATTCCAATGTGTAATGAATGTTGATTAGTTCCAAGATAGCTTTTGGATCCCTTTTTGAATTTTTCCAAACGTAATTTCAAGTAAGTAGGTAAACAAGTTCAGTGTTGGACTTGGGCACTGGTTAATTTGTATTGGTTAATTATCTACCAAAGATACACAGCCTCAAAATTATTACTATTAATTACCTGTTCACTTATTTACATGTACAACCAGTGCCACACACAAAGTAACCTATACCAGCATATAATCCAGGCCTGAAAATTACAATAGATAATCTTTTGGTTTCGGTTCTTAACAAAGGTGACATCAGTGTATGAAGCATGGTCATATGGAAACATTGTTCTCAGTGATTCCCAGGCCTTGATCTTCAATAGGCCACTGTAATATTTGCTGTTTACAGGATTTCTTGCTAATCAAAAGCAGATTAGTTTCTTTCGTCCCCTACAATTCTATTCCTCAGTCCTCTGCTCTCCCCCATCTCCATGATGTATGTCAGGGATATTACTCATGGGCACAAAATATTGCCAAATGATATCCAGCTCTGCCTCTCCATCCAGGCAGTTGACACTCAAATGCCTTGTTTCTTGGTTGATTCACAACCTCCTGCAGTGCAACTTTGGAAAGCCTGAGCAATTTATCTCTGGTCAAACTTTTGACACTGGTTGTCTTTCCCCTCCTCTGCCATTGTCTCATGATTGATCAATCATAATACAGATCTAATTGGAGTTGAGCTTTGATCTCCACATTCTTTCTTCTACCATAGCTTATACTTTGGCAATACTGCATAACTTGTGTCCCTCTGATGCTGACATTATTACATATGCCTTCATCTCCACTAGGTTACTCATGCTCAGATGCTCCACTCTATCTATGGGCACTGACCTGTTGAAGCTCAGCAAATATATCCATTTCTAGACCATGTTCCACATGATCATCATCCTGATTGATAAAAGCCTGATTCCACTTTCCCAACTCATCAAATACAAATCTTAGTCCTTGTCTATGAACCCCTTCCTTACCTCTTCGATCATCCCCAGCACCATATCCCTTCCTGTAAACCACTCCCCTAACTGGCTTGTTATGCTACCCCTCCCCTTGTCCTATCATTGCAGGTAGAAACTTTAGGTTTCTGGATCCTATTGCCCCTTTAAATGTCCCCATCTCTCTCCAACTTAAAAAGAACATATTCAGGACTCTTTAACATGAACCAACTTGCAAAGATTCTTTTTATGTTGTCCTGACTTAGCATTAATTTTCATTATGACAATTTGTGAAGTAAAGTAGAACCTATTTTTTAATATTAAAAGTACAGTTTAAAGGCAGAGGTACACTTAAAGTGTATTACAGCCAATTACATACTTTGAAATGTGGAACATTCAAAACTGCCCTATGCATGTCACATGTAGTAAGTGCATTGAAAGGCTTCAAAAGAAGCAGTTCAAAACAGAATCCATTCTTCTTGTCATCCCACATAAAGCTATACTCCAGTGTAACCTAGGACTTCGAGCGGAAAATTATAAACCACTTAACCTTTGCTTTCAAGTTTAATGATGCTTAAATTTCTTGTTCATTTCACCACTCTAACTTTGTATTCTTTCCCTTTATTAAGATTATTTCAGTTTTCCATATACATGTTGTTAGAACAATTTCCTGGATCAGTTTTGCTATCTAAAATCACATCAATCTCTGGTGATTGAAGTAGGAGCATAATACAGAGCTGACACTGGACTACTGAGAAAAAGTATGTACTTATTATTAATTTTATGGATTTGTTGCACATTCACATCCGAATACGATCAGAGTGATATTTGAATTAAGTGACATGCTGTCTTTTTGGCTATAAAGCTAAAAATGTGAACATTAGAAGTGCAGAAAGGGTCAGCTGACATCTGTGGTGAAAGGCAGGTTATGGATTGAATTGGATCTTTGATCACATTTGGTCATTTTCTCCAGGAACATCAATGCAGTATTGAAGTTGTTTCCTTTTCGATGCAGCTGCAAACCAAACCAAAGTTCACCCTACCTATTTGGGTAGGCATCAATGATCCAAAAGGATTATTTGAAGAAGATGAAAGTGGTCTTCTAACGCCCTGTACATGCTTCTGACAAAACAAGACTACCAAAACCAGAATAATCAATCTTTCACTCAATTGCTATTTTGGGATATTGTTGTGCACAATATAGATTAGCTACCTTTGTTCAAAAAAATATTCATTTACAGGATTTGGACATCACTGGCAAAGCCATTGCTAATTGTTCCTGACAAAGTGATGGGGAACTACCTTCTTGGACTGTTGCAGTCCTTCTGGTGTTGGCAATATCAAAGTGTTTTTGGGTGGGAAGTTGAAACTGGGTCCAAAGATTGGATTTATTTGCCCTCAGAAGTGATCACATTTCAAAGGTAATTCAAGAATATCCTGAATATACAATAAGAATCTGCATCAATGTCAACATGTATTAAAAACAAGTATTGTCAAAGAGAACTTGATTATATTTTATGCAATTTTACATTGTTCCCTTTTAGATTTTCTGTTTTGCAATGTATGATGTAAAAATTATACAGTGTTTTGAACACATGTTGATATTATGTAGATTCTTATTGTATATTCAGGATATTCTGGAACATATTGAAGTCTTTACATACTGTCTAAATTTACATTGCTCTGTAATGGTGAAAAGTGAAGTAGAATTACGGAGTTGAAACTGGAGGATTGGGAAAATGTTTCAGAGCTAGAAATGAAAGCTAAGAACTGCAAACACCACATCGTGATGATTAAGTTTCCAACTAGTGTGATACTGACATTGACACGTTATCACTGTTTTCGTTTTGATTATAAAATAGCAATCTATTTTACAAAAAAATTGCTCCTAAAAGCACTAAAAGGTAAATATATTTGTATGGAAATGGTTAGTGCTCAGCACTCACAGAGCTATCATTTTGCTTTCTCTGCAGCTTTGACTTACAGTGACTATTATAGACCTGGCTGCAAGATACACTGGCTTTTACAAGCATCTCAGATAGCTTTAACCAAAAGCATTGTTTTGGAGACTACAGCAGAAACTTAAAATGTAAAAAAAAATGATAACTTCCTTGATAACTTAGTGAGTTGACCAATAAGAAAGTGAAGTGACCAAGAAAAGTCACCATTTGGTTCCCAATTATTGCTGTCTTAGGTTTTGGGCTGAGTCACAGATTTGGGGTGGGCACTGGTAGGGAGGTGGATGGTGTTCATGGCAATGATGTTACATTTGGCAACACTGTGTTAGAGAGAATAAATTCATTGTCCAGCGATCCATGTTGGAAAGCCTTATATGCGGCTGGCAGCTGAGAGGTGGTGTTTGGCTATAATGTGGCAACATGATGGACTAAACTGCCGTCAATCATTGTCAAAGCTCACACTTAAATTGAGCAAGATACATGGGCTAATATAAGTATTCACCAGACATTCTAATTTCCTTCACTGTTTTTACTAAAGCTTTTTAGAATTCATTTTTTTATTAAGCATGCTTGTTAAATTTTCTTGAAGAACAGGTACAGTGTACACTGCAACAAGTACTTTAAAAATCTTCAGAATTATTTAGGAAACAAAGTGTTTTTGATATAAATAGATTCCTCTTTTACATATATATTTCAAAACTCCTCCCTGTACATGGACAATGTCACTGTCTTCTGCTCGGATCTAAGGTCAGTCCACAGATTGATCAGCGTATGAGTTGAGTTGGAGTTGGCATCAGGGGCCAGAGTTATCTACAGGAATAGCAAGGCCATGCTCTTCAGCAACTGGCCTGACCGGTCCACCATCCCTTTCACCATCAGGCCTGACTACCTGAAGGTGCCGGGGATCTGGTTCGGAGGGGCTAAAGTGTGTAGCAGCAAAAATATTTCTCTTAGCTTGAAGTGGCTGGAACTTCGAGCTCTGAGGCTGTCAGGTTGCACTTATACATGTGACAAAAACTGAATACTGTCCTCCCATTAAACAGAAAGGCTCCAAGTACCCAGACTCTTATCTGCTGCATAGAATACGTATCTAAATCTTTAAACCTTACTGGGTTCAGTCCTGTTGTGTCAGATTTGACCCTGACATTGCCTGGTCATTCAATGAAGCCCCTTAATTGCCTGCATGGTGACTACTTGAATTTTAAACATCTCATTGAATGAAGGTGAGGCTTTTGGCCTCAAGGGAAAAAAAAGTATGAGAGAAAGGCTGAGTCTTCAAGAGCTGCGAGGTAATGTTGCAGCTCTATAAAATTCTGGTTAGACCACACTTGGAGTATTGTGTTCAGTTCCAGTCGCCTCATTAAAGGAAGGATGTGGAAGCTTTAGAGAGGATGCAGAGGAGATTTACCAGGATGCTACCTGGATTGGAGAGCATGTCATGGGGATAGGTTGAGTGAGTTAAGGCTTTTCTCTTTGGAGAGAAGGAGGATGAGAGGTGACTTGATAGCGGTGTACAAGATGATTAGAGGCATAAATTGAGTGGACAGTCAGAGACTTTTTCCCAGGGCGACAATGGCTAACACGAGGGGACATAATTTTAAGGTGACTGGAGAAAGGTATAAGGGGGATGTCAGAGGTAAGTTTTTTACACGGAGAGTGGTGAGTGCGTGGAAACGCACTGCCGGCAGAGGTTATGGCAGATACATTAGGGACGTTTAAGAAACTCTTAGATAGACACATGAATGATAGAGAAATGGAGGGCTATGTGGGAGGGAAGGGTTAGATAGACCTTAGAGCAGGATAAAATGTCAGCACAACATCATTGGCTGAAGGGCTGTACTATGCTGTAATGCTCTATGTTCTATGTTCTTCCTTCAGGCAGGAAGTTAGTAAACCCCTAGTTGCTTGTGTTTCATTACATCTTCAGAGAAAAAAATAAAAAGGGTCATAGTCATAATCATACAGCATGGAAGTGGGCCCTTTGGTCCAACTGGTCCATGCCAACCAAGGTTCCCATCTAAACTAGTCCCATTTGCTGGCATTTGGCCCATATCCCTCTAAATCTTTCCTATCCATGTACCTGTCCAAGTGCCTTTTAAATGTACCTGTTTCAACCACGTCTTCTGGCAGCTGACCACCCACTGGGTGAAAAAGTTTCCCCTCAGGTTCTTATTAAATCTCTCCCCTCTCACTTTAAACCAATGCCCTCTTGTTCTTGATTCCCCGACCCTGGGAAAAAGACTGTGCATTGACCCTATCTGATCGTGAAATAGCTGATTGTGAGAAATAAGGCACATTAATATAATGTTCACTTTTTTCAGCAATTATACAAAAGAAATATGGAGGTTCATAATTCAGGATATTTCACAATCTGTCAGAGCAAAACACGGTTGCAGGCCATTTTCTCAGAAGACAGCCGATCAGCAGAAACCCTGCTTATTTGATTTATTTAGGGCTTCCATTGATCTTTTGCTAAAGTTTCTCTTATCTGAAAAACTCTGAGAAAGCTTCTGGCGTTTTTATTCTGTAAATTCTTTTCTAAACTCCTGAATGCTGGTGATTCAATTAGTGGGGATGAGGCCCTTGATGGATCAAGTGCGCCATCTGCTGGGAAATGCGAGATAAACACATGCAAGGATGTAGGATTAAGCAGCAACAGTGGAATAATTTCAACCTTACCTAACCCATGGAGACTGGGAAGGTGGGCAGATGAAGTTGCAAATCACTTACATGCCACCTCAAGATCCATCAGAACAGTGAAGGCTGCAGCTCAGAGAAGAAAGCTGCTGAAGGAAGTGAAGTCAGAGGCTGGCTTCCAGGTACACCTTGCCAGTGGATCGGATTAAAGTACTTAAGAACAGTAGAGGGTCCCAGTAATTGCACTGCGATCACTCCCACTAGAAGGTTCCTTAGTTGATCCACCAAAGGTATCCATCTACCCATTAGTAGCACATCCAGAGTACTTGCCATTGCCAACATACTGGACAAAAGAGGAGAGCTGACCTGGCTGGAAAGGGTCATGGATCCTTCTTCCCAGAAGATAGATTTAAGTAGCTCCTTCTTTTAGGGAGCAACTGCACAATGCAAAAATGTGCTTGCAGATCCATTCACCAGGTTGTCCCTGCTTCCACACTCCTCTTTGTCCACTGTACACCAGATCCTTCAGAGATCCTCAGAAAGGAATTTGCTGGAAGTCCCTAATCCCAACATAACACCATATGACAAAGTCCTTGTAAGATCGGCAGGCTTCACGCCCAAAAACCATCTAGGTTCCTTAATGCCATGGTAGGATGTATACATTTAGAATCAGTCTAGTTTCTGCATATTCTGATAAATGATGCTTTTTATTAATATTCATTTTTGGGATCAGAGCATTGTCAACAAGCCTTTGTTGTCCGTTTCTAATTTTCATTGAGAAGGCAGTGGTGAGCCACCTTCTTGAACTTTCATAGTCCTTCTGGTGAAAGTATTCCAACAGTACTGTTGGGCAGGGAGTTCCAGGATGTAGACCCAGTGACACTGAAGAATTGGTGATATATTCCCAAGTGTGCAGCTTGGAAGGGAATCTTTGGGCAGGTGGTGTACATATGTGCTTGCTTCTCTTATATTTCTTGGTAATAGAGATCATGGGTGTGGGATGTGCTTCCAGAATAACTGCAGAGCATTCTGTAAATGGTACACACTACAGCCATACCACTGCAGTAGGCCATATCTCAAATAACGATGAGTCGGGCTACAGGAAAGAGATAGAAAGCTTAGTGGCATGGTGTCATGACAACAACCTTTCCCTCAATGTCAACAAAAGAGTTGGTCATTGACTTCAGGAAAGGGGGCGGTGTACCTGTCTACATTGACGGTGCTGAGGTTGAGCGGGTTGGGAGCTTCAAGTTCCTAGGAATTAACATCACTAATAGCCTGTCCTGGTCAAATCATGTAGCTGCCACAGCTAAGAAAGCTCACCAGTGCCTCTACTTCCTCAGGAGGCTAAAGAAATTTGACATGTCCCCTTTGAAACTCACCAACTTTTATTGATGCACCATAGAAAGCATCCTATCTGGAAGCATCACAGCTTGGTATGGCAACTGCTCTGCCCAGGACCGCAAGAAACTGCAGAGAGTTGTGGACACAGCCCAGAGCATCACAGAAACCAGCCTCCTCCCCATGGACTCTGTCCTTACTTCTCGCTGCTTTGGTGAAGCAGCCAGCATAATCAAAGACCCCACCCACCTGGGTCATTCTCCCTTCTCTCCTCTCCCATCAAACAGAAGATACAGGAGCCTGAGAGCACTTACCACCAGGCTCAAGGACAGCTTCTATCCCACGGTGATAAGACTATTGAACGGTTCCCTTATATGATGAGATGGACTCTGACCTCACAATCTACCTTGTTGTGACCTTGCACCTTATTGTCTACCTGCACTGCACTCTGTCTGTATCTGTGACACTTCACTCTGTTCTGTAATTGTTTTTACCTGTACTACCTCAATGCACTCTGTACTAACTCAATGTAACTGCACTGTGTAATGAATTGACCTGTACGATTGGTATGCAAGACAAGTTTTTCACTGTACCTCAGTACAAGTGACAATAATAAATCAATACCAATATGTGTGATGGAGATAATGAATGTTTACATTAGCTGATGGGGTACTAATCAAGTGGGCTGCCGTGTCCTGGATGCTGTTGAGCTTGAGAGTTTTTGGCTGGCTCCTGACTTGTGCCTTGTAGCTGTTGGAAAGGCCTTTGGGTGTCAGGAGGTGAGTCACTTCCCACATAATACCTAGCCCCTGACATGCTCCTTTAGCCACAGTTTTTATGTGGCTTGTCCAGTTGAATTTCTGACCCCCAGGATACTGATGGTGGGAGACTCAGTGATGTAATGTCATGAGTATGTGGTTAGACACTTTCTTGTTGGAGACCTCATTGTCTGGCAATTGTGTAGTGTGAATATTATTTGCCACTTGTCAGCCCATCTCTGAATATTGTCCAGGCCTTGCTGCATGTAGGCATGGGTTGCTTCATTTGTTGAAGAGTAGTGAATGGATTTGAACACGGTGCAATCATCAGCACACATCCCCACTTCTGGCTCATGATAGAAGGGAGGTCATTGATGAAGCAGTTGAAGATGGTTGGGCCTAGGCCACCACCATGAGGAACTCCTGCAGTTGCTGGGATGATTGACCTCAAATAATTACAAACATCTTCTTTTGTGCAAATTATCACTCCAGTCACTGGAATATTTCCCCACTGACTTCAGTTTTCCCAGACTCCTTGATGACTTACCTGGTTGATTGCTGCCTTCATGTCAAAGGCAGTCATTCTCAACTCATCTCTAGAAGTCAGTCTTTTTGTCCACTTTTGGACCAAGGCTGTGAGGAGATCTGGAGCTGAGTGGCTCTGGCACAGCGCAAAATGGGCATCGGTAAGTAGGTTAATGGTGATTAACTGATAGGTAGGACTGCCAATGACACCTTCCATCATTTTGCTGCTGATTGACAGTAGACCGATTTGGCAGTAATTTGCCAGATTGGATTTGTCCTGCTTTTAGTGAATTGGACATACCTGGGTAAGTTTCCACATTGTTGGGTAGATGCCAGTATTGTAACTGTGCTGGAACAGCTTGGCTAGAGGCATAGCCAGTTCTGAAAAGCAGGTCTTACAGCAGGGATATCCCATAGCCTTTGCTCTATTCAGTGCTCCCAGCTGTTTCTTGACATCACATGCAGCAAATTGAACTGGCTGAAGACAGGCCTCTATTGGAATTGGAATTAGTATGTTATTGTCACATGTACCAAGGTACAATGAAAAGCTTAATTTTGCATGCCATCCATACAGATCATTTCAAAATATCAGTACATCAAGGTAGTACAAGGGAAAAGCAATAACAGAATGTAGAATATAGTATTATAGTTACAGTTACAGGGAAAATGCAGTGCAGGTAGACAATAAGGTGCAAGGGCCATGATGAGGTAGATCGTGAGGTTAAGATTTCATCTTAATGTATAAAAAGTCCATTCAAGAGCCTTATGACAGCAGGATAGATGCTGTCCTTGAGCCTGGTGGTGTGTGTTTTCAAGCTTTTGTATCTTCTGCCCGATGGAAGGGAGGAGAGGAAAGAATGTCCTGAGTGGGTGGGGTCTTTGATTATGTTGGCTGCTTTTCTGAGGCAGTGAAAAGCGTAGACAGAGTCCATAGAGGGAAGGCCGGTTTCTGTGATGTGCTGAGCTGTGTCCTCAACTCTCTGCAGTTCCTTGTGGTCCCAGGCAGACTAGTTGCCATACCAAGCTGTGATGCATCGGATCCTCACCAATTTTTATAAAGCATCCTATGCTTTCTATGGTGCATCTATAAAAATTGGTGAGGATCATTGGGGACATGCCAAATTTACTTAGCCTTCTGAGGGAGTGGAGGCACTGGTGAGTTTTCTTGGCCGTGGCATCTACGTGGTTGGACCAGGACAGGCTATTGGTGATGACAAGCTGTGATGATGGGGATCACAGGAGGGAGCTGAGTTGGATCTCCTGTGCACACTTCTGGTTGAATGTAGTTGCCAATGTTTCAACCTTGACTCTAGCACTCACGTGCTCTGTCATTGATAAGGATGGGGCTGTCCTCCTGTTAGCTGTTTAATTGTCTACCATCACTCATCTGGTGGAACTGCAGAGCTCTGATCTGATTCATTGGCTGTGAGATCCATTAAGTGCTGTTTCCACTGTTAAGCCTGGTATCCTCAGGTATGCCTGGTTCTGCTTCCCACAAGCCCTCCTGCACTCTTTATTGAGCAGGGATTGATCCTCTGGCTTGATTGTAATAGTAGGGTGAGCGATATGCTGCGCTATGAGGTTACACATTGTAGTAGTGAACATTTCTGCTGCTCCTGATGGTTCACAATGCCTCATGGATGCCCAGGTTTGAGCTGCTAGATCTGTTTCAAGTCTATCTCATTTTGTGTAATTGTAGTGCCACACATGATGGAGGGTGTTCTCAGTGCAGAGGTGGGACTTTGTCTCCCAAGAACAGTGCAGGAGGTCACTTCTATAGATGCTGTCGTAGATAAATGCATCCAACACAGGTAGGTTGGTGAGGGCAAGTCCCAGTAGGGTTTTCCCCAGACCTAGTATGGCGGGTCTCAGCCATCTCAGTCAGTGCAGCTGTTAACAAGGTCATACACTTGCTCCCTACAATTAGAAGTGTTATTATTATTTTCTTTACTTCCTGCCAAAGATCACGCATTTTGTCACTTTACACTCTTGCCTATTCTGTCATTTATTCACCTGTGCAAATCCCTTTGCCCTCTCAGTGTCCTCCTCACATCTCACTTTGTCACTAATTTTGTATTATCAGTATAATTGGACACCTTACACACTGTCTTTTCATCTAAATCTTGCCATGGCCAAGAAAGCTCACCAGCGCCTCTACTTCCTCAGGAGGCCAAAGAAATTTGGCATGTCCCCGATGATCCTCACCAATTTTTATAGATACATCATAAAAATCATAACTATCCAGATGCATCACGGCTTGGTATGACAACTGCTCTGCCAAAGACGGCAAGAAACTGCAGAGAGTGTGGACACAGCTCAGCGCATCACAGAAACCAACCTCCCCTCCATGAACTCTGTCTACACTTCTCGCTGCCTCCGAAAAGCAGCCAGCATAATCAAAGACCCCACCCACCCTGGACATTCTCCTTCTTTTCTCTCCCATTGGGCAGAAGATACAAAAGCCTGAGGGCATGTACCACCAGGCTCAAGGACAGCTTCTATCCTGCTGTTATAAGACTGTTGAACAGTCCCCTAGTACAATGATGTCCATCAAACTTCACAATCTACATCGTTATGGCCTTGCACCTTATTGTCTGCCTGCTCTGCACTTTCTCTGTAACTGTAACACTTTATTCTGCATTCTGTTATTGTTTTCCCTTGAACTACCTGATGTGATGAAATGATCTGTATGGATGGCATGCAAGACAAAGTTTTTCACTGTACTTTGGTGCATGTGGCAATAATAAACCAATTTACCAATGTAAAATTAAGAGCACCTCAGCACTACTGATCTTAAAACTACCCATTTATTCCAACAATTCTCTGTCCTTTAACCAATGTTCTCTCTATTAATATATTATCCACAAACCCCAGAGTTCCTATTTAATGTTATAACCTCATTAAATGTAATTTGAACATCCAGATATACAGCATCCACCTGGTTTTCTTTATCTAACATGCTGCTCACATTTACTTTTAATAAAACCATGCTGTCCTACTTAAACATCTTATGAATTTCTAAGTACCCTATCACTACATCTATCATAATAGATTCCAGAATGTTTCCACCACCTTATGTCAGGCCTGCTTCTCTATAGTTCTAAGCTTGAAACAAATATTGTTCACCCATCATCCCCATGATTTCTGACCTACTGTATATTGGCTCCTGGTTAAACAACAACCTGATATTAAGATTCTCAGCATCCTTTGCAATTTGCCTCATGACAAGACCCTCCCCATTATTGTGATCTCCACTAGCCCTCTACAACCAAACGAGGATTCGATATTTCTTCTAATTCTGAGCCCTTTTCCTGTTTTTAATGGCTCCATCCTCAACCTTCATCTGCCTAGTTCAGAAGCTCTGGAACTTCCTCCCTAAATACCTCCATCACTTTTCTCCTTTAAAATGCTGTTTAAAATGTACATTTACTAAATTTACTAAAATGTGCTATAATACTACAATGCTCATCAGCCGTATTATTTCCTTAAGTGCCTCTGTGTCACATTTTGTGTGATAATGCTCCTGCAAAGCATCTGGGAATGTTTTACTACATTAAAATACTATGTAAGTACAAGTTGTTGTTTCTTGTGGTTGTGCTGAGAATTTTCTTCTGTGCTTTTCTGTTCTGCCACCATAACCTTGGCAAGACAGGCAAGCGTGCAAATGCCCAGCAGTCTGCTGAAGTTATGAATTGGAATGGGAGAGCTACAAAAGGATTCTCAACAGCCTTGTGCGAACAGGTATCCATTGGGCAGAATTTGCTGGTAGAGCCTTGGCCACTAGATGAAACACATCCATTAATTGTGGGTCGCTAAATATAGACTTGCATTTACATAGCACCTTTCACAACCTCGAGTTGGTTCAAAGTGCCAATGATGCACTTATTAAATGCAGTCACTGTTGTCAATTCACATACAGTACAAACAAAAACGCGACAGTGAGCGAATCATTTGCTTTTGTGCTCTTGGTTGAGCAAAAGAATTGGTTCGACTACTAAGAATAACTTTATAATAGTGCCATGGAAACTTCAGCACACAACTGACAGGGGAGAATTAATCAAACAATTGTTATGGAACAGGAAAGGGACATTGTGGCCATTGAGCTTGTACTGACTCTTTGTAGAGCAACTCTGTTGGCCTCATTCCCCTGCTCTTTCTACTCTAAGCCCTAGCTGCCTATCCAATTTCCTTTAGAAAGCCCTTAGTGACTGTTTCCATCACCCTCACAAGGCAGTGAGTCCCAGACCATAATCATCCTCTGTTTCTCTCACCCTTGTATCTTCTGCCCGTGACTCAAAATTTGTTCTTTAACCATCTGCCAATGCAAACAGCATCTCTCTACACAGCAATGATTTTGCACAAGTCTATTGAATCTTCTCTTAACCTTCATTGTCCCAAGGACAATGACCCCAGCTTCCCCAGTCTAATTTTCCAGCTGACATCACTCATCTCTGGAACCAATCCAGTAAATCTTTTCTGTACCTTGTCTTTAAACCTTTACAATCTTCCTGAAGGAAAGTGACCTGAAATAGACGCAAAACAGCACAGAATCCAAGAAGTGCTAAATGTCTCATCTAACCATCTAGCATTCCTCCAGTATTGCAATGAAATGTCAACCTAAATTTTGCACTCAAGTCTCTGGGGTGGAACCTGACTGCAGGCAAGATCACTACCAACTGAGCCACAGCTGACTCAGATTGTTAATTCACTTGCAATACAAATTTCAACGTACAAATAAGGCTGCATAGTTGGAAATTTAAAACCTTGTGCAGGGAAAATATATCATAGTTTAAAAAATGTCTTTGTCCATTTTTTGGATTAGCACATTGCAGGTTTTCTTTGTTCTTCTGCTGAAGGTGTGCAGGTATGCAAGGATGGTCACTAACAGTGATAGTAAGAAAGTTGATCATGTGAGGTATGTACAGGTAGAATTCACTGGCTAGTGATCAATATCTTATTGTTTCCCTGCTTGCCAGGAGGGACCAGGAATCAGCACCAATCGTTAAATGATTTTAGGGATTTGTAAGTGTGTCAGAATTTCTTCATTAAGTCCTCCTATCCCTAAAGCTCTCTCAAGGCATACTTTGTAATGAGAGTTATCCCAAAATACAGCATGCAAGAATTCTTGTGAGAACAGCACAGAAGATATTTAAAGACATAAAGACATGACTGTCAACTGATCCCATCTTCAAACAAGTTTGCTGTGTGTAACTTGAATGCTCCATTTTTCCTTCACTGCCATTGATCTCCTGCCCCTTCCTCAATTACATGTCCAGCTGCTTTCCACTGAATTTACCAGATTTTACAACTATTTCAGCAGCAAAACTTGCAAATCCTCTTAACAGACTTCCAATAAAATTCAATTTGAAAAGAATGCATTCATCTGACTGAATTATCAATTTGTTTTTTGATTGCTGCTGTAAGTAACAGTTTCAATCGTAGCTGCATTAATTAATCACATTGTCTTTAAGTCCACCTCATTGTTTTTAAGAGCAGACTCAATGTCCTTGACACTGAGCCTGCTCTGCCAGTTACAGATGGTTAATAAACAGCCTTTCCTTGCAGAGCTAGCTGGTTGCAGCTGTGAAATCCTATTTCTAAAATCCCAAGTTCATGTATGACCTCCGTTGTGAAAATTGATCTCTGTCCGTTCACAATATTCCCATGTTTATTGTTTGCGGCTATTGCATTAAACTGGCAGTGGTAAACAAAGTCAAATGTGTTTTTTTTCATGAATCAGTTCCTTATCTGTGTACCGAGAGGGGAAGTTGCAGTTTCTATTCAATTTGTACTTCAGCTTTATGTTATAAGGCTTGTGCACATGAGAAGCATTTAACATCCTGAATCCCTAACCTCTCACTCCTCCTCTGTATCAGATCCAGTGTGCATTATTTAGCCACACAGGCAACTATTGACAGTGTAGAGTAGCAGGCTAGAAATTGGATCAGTTAGCTCCCATTCCTTATTTTCAAATCATATATAAAAGTGACTTAACCCAAGTCAGTTCACCCTAGTAATCATTTCTGAGTGATATCATACCCATTGGGAATTGGAGTGGGCACGTCATGTACTAACCATGTTAGCAGCCCTACTTTTTTGGCATCAAATGTGGACTTCATGCCCTCACTGTACACACAATTCTCATTTCCGTCCTTACTGAAATATCTTGAAACCATTGGGTGCAACCTATGTCTGTTATTGGAAAGTCATGGTACAATTTGGAGTACATCCTGCTGCTTTGTTGATTTTATCACACTGCCCTCATTGGCAGACCATGAGCTTCAAAAGTGACTGCAAGCTGCTCAAAACTCTGCCAAGTCCACAGAATGTACTACAAGTAACCGTGAGTGAACTTTCTGGCAGTTAATTGGTGAGATTCTCATTCAATGGATGCCTCAGTGATTACACCAAGGGCTTGCTTCCAACTCTTTTCACTGGTGTGTAGCTCACTTTGATGCATGGCAGCACTCCATTATTGGAGGTATAGGTTTGTCAATGAATAGGGTCATTACAGGGTGAGCTGGGGACCTTGGGACAGAGATGTGCTCAGCAAAAGTATCTAGGGACCCTACATCTTACCTGGACCACTCCAACGAACAATGCATTCAGAGGCTCAAGTTTTCCAATGCAATATAGTCATACAGCACAAAGATGGGCTCGTCGGCCCACCATATCCATGCTGCCCTTTTTGCCGATCTACACGAATTTCACTTGCCTGCATTAGGTCTGTATCCTTCTCTGCCTTGCCTATTTAAGTGCCTATCTAAATGTCTATTAAATGAAGTGATTCTATTTGACTCCATCACCTTCTCTGGCAGTGAATTCCAGGTATCAACCACTGTCTGTGTAAAAATATATCCCTCTCAAATCCCCTTTAAAACCCCTTCCTCTAAAGCGTAAACATATGCCTTCTTGTTTCTGATACCCCTACAGTGAGGAAATGATTCTGACTACCCTATCTATGTCTCTTCAAATTTTATATTCCTCTATCAGGTCACCCCTCAGCCTCCTTCACTCCAGGGAAAACAAACCCAGCCTATTGAATCTCTCCCCATAACTAAAATATAGGCAGAGAAATGGCAGACGGAGTTTAATCTGGCCAAATGTGAGGCACTTTAGGAGATCATATGTAGAGGGAAAGCACACTGTTAATGGCAAGATCCTTGACAGTGTTGATGTACAGAGGGATCTTGGGGTCCAAGTCCATAACTCTCTCTGAAAGTGGCTGCACAGGTTGATAGAGTGGTAAAGTAGATGTTTGGCATGCTTACCTTTATTAGTAAAGGCATTGTTATGTTGCAGCTTTATAAAACTCTGGTTAGGCCGCATCTGGAGTATTGTATTCAATTCTGGTCGCCCTATTATAGGAAGGATGAGGAGGTTTTGGAGAGGGTTCAGAGGAGGTTTACCAGGATGCTGCCTGGATTAAAGGGCATGTGCTATAAGGAGAGGATTTTCTCTGGAGCAGCAGAGGCTGCGGGTACACCTGATAGAATTTTATATGATTATGAGAGGCATATATAGAGAGCCGGTATCTTTTTCCCAGGGTTTAAATGTTTTATACTGGAGGGCATGTGTTTCATGTGAGAGGGGGAAAGTTGAAAGGAGATGTGCAGAACAAGTTTTTTTTACACAGAAGTGGGTGGGTCCCTGGAACGCACTGCCAGGGATGGTAGTGGAGGCAAATACAATAGAGCTGTTTAAGACGCTCTAAGGTAGGCACATGAATATAGAACCATAGAACCATACAGTACAAAACAGGCCCTTCGGCCCACCATGTTGTGCCATCCATCAGACCACACTCACACTACCTAACCCCTTCCTCCCGCATATCCCTCTATCTCACATTCCTCCATATGCCTATCCAACAAGCTCTTGAACCTGTTCAATGTATCTGCCTCCACCACCACCCCAGGCAGTGCATTCCATGCACCAACCACTCTCTGGGTGAAAAACCTCCCCCTGACATCTTCCCTGAACCTCCCATCCATAACCTTAAAGCCATGACCCCTCGTCTTGAGCATTGGTGCCCTGGGAAGGAGGCACTGGCTGTCCACTCTATCTATTCTTCTCAATATCTTGTATACCTCTATCATGGAGGGATTAGTTTAGTTAGGCATTTAATTATCAATTTAATTAGTTTGGCACAACATAATGGGCCAAAGGGCCTGTTCCTTTGCTGTACTGTTCTAAGAATCTTCAACAGGGTACAGGTGGATTGAGGGAATGAGTGTAAACTTGGCAAATTAGTTACCATTGCTCCTTTGAGTAAATCTAGGAGCTCACTCCCTCTTCCCTGCAAGCTCAATTTCCTCCACAGTAGCTTCAGCATTTGTTTGCTAATGCTTGACTGCCATGGGGAGTGTGCCTTGAAAGACTTAAGCCCTTCCCAGATTTTACACAGCAGAGTTGAAATCTGCATTCAGTTAAGCTTGGTCCCATTGGGCACTGCACAAATCTCAGCTGATTTTGGGTGTAAACCCTGCTAATGCTGTCTAAGATGTTTTCATAACCAATTTCACAATTTTTGTTGGGGGTGATGGGTGTGGGATTCATATAAACACTGTGCCCAGTGCAAGTTTAGAGTCATAGAGATATACAGCGTGGAAACAGGCCCTTCAGCACACCGAATTCATGCTGACCATCAACCACCCATTTACACTAACCTGACCTTAACCCATTTTATTCTCTGTACATTGCCTTCAACTCCCACCCTCTCAGGTTTTACCACTCCCCAGACACACTAGTGGTAACTTACAGTGGTTACTTAACGAACCAATTTGCGCATCTTTGGGATGTGAGAGGAAACAGGGGCACCTGGAGGAAACCCAAGTGATTGCAGGAAGAACATGCAAACTCCACACAGTCACTACCTGAGGTCAGGATTGAATCCAGGTTGCTGAAGCTGTGAGACAGCAGCTATACTAACTCATCACTGTGGTGCCCAGCTTGCACCACAGAAGAGTGAAATCTAATTTCTAGGCAAGTGTTTGTTCTTTCATCTATCACTGGATACATTATATGGTTAGAATGTGTTCAACAGTCACAGCTGTATTTTTCTGAAGTTTGGCTTCCTAATCTCTCCATTGGTAATTCCCCTACCCGAGTGTCACAGATCATGAACAACCCCAGTTCTCTGGTCAGACCACACTTGGAGTATTGTGTTCAGTTCTGGTTGCCTCATTATAGGAAGGATGTGGAAGCTTCAGAGATGGTGCAGAGGAGATTTACCAGGATGCTGTCTGGATTGGAGAGCATGTCTTATGAAGATAGGTTGAGTGAGTTAGGGCTTTTCTCTTTGGAGAGAAGGAGGATGAGAGGTGACTTGATAGAGGTGTACAAGACGATAAGAGGCACAGATCGAGTGGACAGTCAGAGACTTTTTCCCAGGGCGAAAATGGCTAACATGAGGGGGCGTAATTTTAAGGTGAATGGAGGAAGGTATAAGGGGGATGTCAGAGGTAAGTTTTTTACACGTGTGGAATGCACGGCTGGCAGAGGTTGTGGGGGCAGATACATTAGGGACATTTAAGAGACTCTTAGATAGCCACATGAATGATAGAGAAATGGAGGGCTATGTGGGAGGGAAAGGTTAGATAGATCTTGGGTTAAACTGTCGGCACAACATTGTGGGCCGAAGGGCCTGTACTATGCTATAATGTTCTATGTTCTATCCTAAGTATGCGTTACTTTGGTTAACCACTGCAGAACGATTGTTTACCGATCTCCTGGTGAAAAAAAAATAGCTAAGATCAGATCCTGAGCACTGTTCAGTGAGTCTTGTTGAAAAGTCTGAGTGTGGACAGGATTGAACATGGTTGAGATACCCACTCTATAACTGAATAGCTGTCTACAATTACCATTGAGCTCACACACACAGAACTGACTACTTGGATGAAGTATTAGGCAATAATTCCAAGAAGACTAGTTGAGCACATGAAAGGAAAGTGATACATCAACATGATAATGACTGCAGTATCAATAAAGGGGAAAATGAACTCACAAATGAGCAAGGATGAACAACACTAAAACTGAGCTTTACTCTACTCCCAGTTGTAAATTCAGTCAATACCTATTAACAATGAGCAGTGGGTCTCTCTGTTGCAATCACAGACAGTACAAACAGTGAACTTTGCCTTTAGCGATATCACAAATTCAATTTGAAAATGGTGAGTCGCTGGTCATTTGAAGTCCCCTCTTCCACTGTGCATGGGCTGTACAGAGGCAGAAGCTGTTCTGTGAAAGACGCTCGGAAAACATATAGTGTTTGCATGGTCTCGGCATTCAAAAACGATACCACACCACCCTTGTAGTCCACATAGATACCAATTCGGCCTGGCTTGTGCTGGATCTCAAGCTCAATGTCAGACTCATCACAGGCCTCATAGCAACAGCCATCCCGCAATGTCAAACACCAGATACCTCTGCTGGGCTTGTAGATGAGATCCCCATGACGAGGTATAGAAGTATAGGCAATGCCAAGATCCCACTTGGTCTTATTTCTGACGTTCACTTCCCAGTAGTGCTTTCCTGAGGAAAGTGGCTCATTGCCAAGGACACACAGACAGGTGTCGAATCGGCCATCTGCATAAGCAACTGGCAAAGCTTCACGACGAGGAGTCACTGTCCGCTGGTTTATTGAGACTTCAAGGTGAGGATGAGCAGTCAATGGATCAAAGGTGAAAGCTTCAGCCACTGAAGGGAAATGCAACAAAAATCACATCAGCAAATGTCATAAAGCAAACATCAGGACCTTGTAAAAGTGTCCCCACAGCAGTCTATTTCACCTATTGGCATTTGAGATGATAGATGTTACAATGATTCCCCATGTGTGTTATCCAACCTTGTTGGTAGTGCAAGTTGGAAGTTGGTGCATCAATCCTTTACCCAATTTGTACTCAATTTGCTTTCATTTATACTGCACCATGAGTATTATGGGTATTTCACTGCAGTTTGTAGATCCCAACAGAGACGAGTTACCAGGGCACACATCAAAACTAACCTGAATAGGAAGTATTCAGGGTGATCACCAGGGGCAAGAGGGGTTAAAAACCATTCTGTCACCTGTCTGAATTACTTGAAACATCTTCTTCCAAACTTTGTACTGCAGTGGACCATGGAATTTCTCACTTTTAAAACGGACAATGGGGTCATTTGCAGTTTCACGATGAGCAGCTGGATCTGCAATGAGGACAATGAGCATTCATGTTGAAATGGACAGAATCAAAGTGAGGTACAGTAATACAGTAATACAGATATGAGAGAGGGAGAGGGAGAGGGGAAGAGAGAGGGAGAGGGGAAGAGAGAGAGAGAGAGAGAGAGAGAGAGGAGAGAGAGAGAGAGAGAGAGAGAGAGAGAGAGAGAGAAGGGGGAGAGGGGGCGGGTGGAGAGAGAGGGGGGGGTGCAGGGAGTAAGGGGAAAAAGTCAGAAGATTGAAATAGACAAGTTGACAAGAAAAATCCTGAAGGGGAAGACAGAGGGTATATGAACACAAAATGTACAGACATAAACAGACACAGAGAAAGCAACTGAGAGAAAAACAAAATGCTGAGTTTTTATTTTAATCTCACCCATCAGAGGAAATGTTCAGCACCTGAAACAGAAAAAAAAATTCATTGAGAAAAGTAGGAATGAAATGTTAAAATCTTCGCTGAGCATGCCACCTCCTGACCAATTCTTTTCAGTCATGTCCATCCCCAAAGACCATTAGGCAGAGGAACTCTCCGAAGCACAGCATGACACTGCCTGATTAATGGGAAAAGTATTGAGGACACTTAACATTGTGTACACAACATGTGAATCACATCAGTGGATCAGATCTAACCTTAAATTGATGAGAATCATTTCTCACTGATGGAGGATGAAGTGGAACTATCAGACTCTGTTCCTTCTGTTTCAAAAATGTTTGAGGGTAATTCTAGGGCTGAATTTATTTCCTATCTTTAACTGATCAGTGAGAAGGATAGTGTTTACCTTGAATCACAGAACTCTAGTCCTTCCACAACACTCTTAGGGAGGGAATATCAGGTTATTAACCAGTGAAAATGAGGGAGTTGTGATAAATATTGCAATAATTTGTGCAAATTGCAGGGGACACTGATTGCCTAACACCTGAGAATTGGGCTTAATAAATTTGGAAATTGTGCCCTCTACATCCAAGAATAAGTCATTATTACATATTCTTTATACTGACCTTGGGGACTCCATGGTACACAGCTCTCCATCTGAAAAAACCTTTTCCTACCAATCTGTTTCTGTTACTTAGCCAATGTTCTATCCATGCTGCTACAGACTCTTTCGTTCCATAGGCTACGATCTTGTTGTAGATGTGGTACTTTATCAAATGCCTTTTGGAACTTGAATTTCCTCCACTGGCCCTCTCTAATGCTATTAAGTTAGTTAAACAGAATTTGCCTTTAACAAACCGGGCTTTCTCTCCGATGCATCAATCAGATTTTGACATCAGAGGTGCTGTTGATCTATTTTCTCTTTATCTGCACTCCTGCCTCCCCCATTCCCTAGAGAAAGCTCTTGCAGAAGCAATGCCTGATTCTAAACGAAAAGGCAGGAGCAGAGAGAATCGCAAAACATGACGTTTCTTTTTTTTCATGACTGAATTGAACAGGCAGAAAGAAACTGGTATCTTTCCTCAGGCCCACAAAAAATGAACACCTTCAAGACTTCACTCAGGTTGTCGGTCTGCAGCGCTGAGTGGAGGGGCTCAGCCAGTGTCCTCAGACTTTCCACTCTCTGCAAGCATTCCATCTTCAACCTGCTCAGTTCTTGCAAGGTGTCCTGTGCCTCGGCGGCTATCTGCTCCTTCAGAGCCTTCTCTTCTGCATCCAGGAAACTCCGCAAAGCATCAAAATCATCTCCCACCTGGCGCTGGAGTGCCTCAACCTCTTCCTGGAAAAAGAATGTAGAAATTCCTAGGTTAGGCTCAATCTGAGGCACTGGAGCTCAATCCCACCAATCGGTTTGATCTCCCACAGTGATAATCAGTGATAATCTCAAGTCCTCCTCCCCAATGCAACAGTGACCAAATCCTACATCTATCATGGTGTTGATCTGCATGGACCAGTAAAGAGCATAGATTCCATCCATAGCTTTTATTGATATAGCTGATCTCAGCTGGGGCAAGAGGAAGAGTGTCTTAAGTGCTCCTCAATAATGGGAAAGTGGGGTCAAGACAGCTAAGTCCTGGTTCCTAATCACTGTTCAGTGACTTTTACAGGAAAAATTTGAGGCAGCTCATCCGTAATGTATTTCTTACAGTAAAACATCCATGCTGCCACTCATTCTCTGGGGTCAATGTGAGAATTGGACCACACAGGTTAGTTAGGTAAAGTGTGGTCTGCACACCCAGTGCCTGCCCTACTCAGGAAGGGGTAGGGAGAATTCCTCACCTTGGTTGTTGTCACGTTTTGATCAATCTCCTCCAGTCTTGAACTCTGCTCCAAGCTCTTGGATTCCAACTCCTTTGAGCATGCAGACAGCAATTCCTGATTAATAACCAAAGAAAAACTTGAAATTTTTATTGGGAAAGGTGACCCCTACCAGCAGATATTCTGAAGATGTCAGAGACAGTACCTGAAAGACAGGCCCAGTTTGACTGCTAAATCATCGTGAGTCACCAATATGGCACAAAATGTCAAAGAGTTCAAAGGGCTCAGACTTTATATCCAGCCCGGGCAGTGCCATCTGACCTTTTCCCATCGAAATGCAAAGTTCCAATTCCAGAGAAGAATGGTCATTTGCTTAAGGTGCCGACATGTGATCAGTATCATTGGAACTGGAACCACTTGAGGAGCTTTGAGCTACAGGGAGCAAGTCAAAGTGGTCTGTTGTGTCTTCAAGCAGTATGACAAAGGCACATGTTAGACTGAATTACTCTCATGGTATTTTGCCAACATCAGTGAGCAAGGATGGTATCAATAATTACTTCATATATCCAAATACTAGATATTAATATATACTAATTATTAGATATATCCTTTCATCTTTGCTGGATCAATATGCTCTTATTGCTTGTTCAACATCATCATGGGAGCATCCTAGGGAGGCTGACTGTAGTACTCCAGGGATAAGACCTCCCACAACCTTATCAGGTCATCTATAAACTGCCCACACCCATTGGGTGACAAGTAGAAGAGGTGGTTGTAGATAATGTCTATTGTGCCTCTAGACAGATTCAGGGAGCAACTCTTTGGTCACTGTATGGAGGGGTTTGAGGGTGGATTCTGAGAAACAATAGGAAGACCTCACTGTAATTGAGGTCTTCCTGTTGTCTGCCTGAAGGGAAGCACAACCTTTGATTTGGTGGCTGTCTTTTCCAGTGGCAGACAGCATGAAGTCTCAATTACAGTGAGGTAATCACAATCAGTTTGGTCTATTTTTTAAATTCATTTTTCAGAATCTGAGCATCATTGGCAGGGCCAGCATTTATTATTCAAGTTGCCCTTGAGAAGGTGCCAATGAGCTTCCTTCTTGAACTACTCCAGTCCTTCAGGTGAATCTGCTCCCACACAGCTGCTGGGTAGGGAGTTCCAGGATTTAGATCCAGTGACAATAAAACAGCAACAATAAATTTCCAAGTCAGGATAGCGTATGACTTGAAGGGGAACCTGCAAGTGGTGTTGTTTCTGTGCACCTGCTGCCCTCACCCTTCTTGGTAGTAGAGATCAGAGATTTGGGAGATACTGTCAGAGTGACCTTGGTTGTAACTGTGATAAGTTTCATATTGGTACATGTTGCCAGCGGTGGAGGGAATGCATGTGTGTGTGGGAGATGTTAGTGAGAGTTAATGGGGGTGCCAGTGAATGCGTTGCTTGGTCCTGGATGGTGTCCTTTTCCGGAGTTGTTGGAACCGTGCTCATTCAGACAAGAGGTCAGTATTCCTTCACACTTCTTGCAGATGGTACAAAGGCTTAGGGTGTCAAGAAGTGAATCACTTGCCACAGCGTATCCAACCTCTGACCTGCTCTTGTAGCCAGGGTATTTTTGAAACCGGTTCAATTGAGTTTCTGGTCAATGGCAACCCCCAGGACGTTGATGCTTAGTGACTGTGATGGCGACGTCATTGATAGGCGTTAAACTCTGTTGGTGATAGTCATTGTCTGGCCATTATGTGGCACAAATGCTACTCGCCACTTACAAGCCACGTCTGAATGTTGCTGACAACTTTTTGCAAGCAGACGTGAACTTTTTCACTTGCTACGGTGATGAAGGAAGTCACATCTCCGGCGCCCCCGAGTTCTCCGGTATCTCCTCCTCTTCCCACATCGCGAAGATGATACTGTGAATCATTAAGTGCTCTTTGAAAACTTCATGAGAATTTCCGCGAGGAAAGCATCGTTAAAAGCGCCAAACTATTGCTTTGATTATGTGCTATTGCTTTTGATTACTTTACTTCACAATCAAATCCCTCTCCATTTTCCATACTGCATTTTACAAAGAGGTGGGAGAATTTCTGAAAAGCAGAGTAAGAGCAAAGAGACCTACGGAAAGAAGGATAAATATTCTCCTTATACAGGTCTTTCTGCAGAACGCCTTTTCCCTTGAAGTATATCACTAGGGCAGAATTTTAAGCTATTGCCATCTTGTTTGTACTTTCAACGCCATTCATTCATTGTATGTTAAGTATTTACGATGTGATTAAAACGTAGAATACACTCAGGCGCTCTGTTCACAATGACTTACCTTAAGTTCGCTTAATGCCTCTTCCACTGGCACCACAGTGTGCCCTTGGTGCGATCCCAGGATCACACATTTGCTGCAAACTCTCAGTTTCTCCCGTTTGCAGAAGTACGCCAGCTTCTTCCCATGCTCGGCACACCTCCCCACCTCCATCGCGGCCGCACCGGCTCCTTCAATACTCGCCTCCATCCTTCAGCTGCGTCTGCAACCGCAAACATTCGTCAATCACCAAAAGTTTGCAAGTTTCCTTTCTTAGGAGGAAAAGTCAATGCTCTGGCGCCTCAACGCGGAAGTAAGTCTATTTTTTAAGGAAAGTCCCAGCATGTTATTTGATTGACAGCAGAGTCAACCAACTAAAAATCAGCTTGTGAGATAGCAGAAGAAAAATGGTGATGGACACCATGTGGGGAAAGTTCTTCAAACTCCTGCATTTGCGATAATAGTCACATACCCAAGGCCCCCCCTCCCCCCTTATCAGACAGCACTACTTTAAGTTCTCTCGACTTTGAGAGTAGACTGGATAAATTGCTTGGACACACAAGAGACTGCAGATGCTGGAATCTAGAGCAACAAGCAAGCTGCTTCACAAACTCAACAAATCAAGCAGCATCTTTGGGGAGTGTGGTTGACCGGAAATGTTGACAATTCCTCTCGCGCACAGATGTTGCGGGATAAATCCTATCTGGATGTATCACAGCTTGGTACAGCAACTGCTCTGCCCCAGACTGCAAGAAGCTGCAGAGAGTTGTGGATACAGCCCAGCGCATCACAGACACCAGCCTCCCCTCCTTAGACTCTGTCTTTACCTCTCGTTGTCTTGGTGAAGCAACCAGCATAATCAAAGACCCCACTCACCCAGGACATTCTCTCTTCCATCAGGTAGAAGATACAGGTGCCTGAGGGCATGTACAACCAGACTTAAGGACAGCTTCTATCCCACAGTGATAAGACTATTGAATGGTTCCCTTATACAATGAGATGGACTATAACCTCACGTCACTTGTTGTGACCTTACACCTTATTGCACTGCACTTTCTCTGTAGCTGTGACACTTTACTCTGTACTGTTACAGTTTTTACCTGGACTACATCAACACAGTGTACTAAATTGACCTGGATGATCTGTTTGTAAGACAAGCTTTTCACTGTACCTTTGTACAAGTGACAATAATAAACCAATACCAAATTGCTTTTGAGTACTGATGAGATCAGTTTAAGGCAATGTATTTTTATAGGAATATGACAGGATAAAACCACACTTCCTCACACCTGTTCTGCAATTATATCATTGCTGCTTTGCTCCAAACTCTAGTGACCTGCCTTGGTTCATACCCATTAATAACCTCACCAAATAATTATCAACCTCAGTTTTTCCAAAGCTTCAAATTGACTTTGCCTTTGGGCAAAGTCAATGCAACTGGGTCTTCTAAATGCAGTATTGTCATATATAGATGGTACTGATTGATTAGTAGCAACCAAGTAGTTAAATGCTGACTAAGATGAAAGCAGTAATGAACCAGTTAAACTTCTGGTCAGTGGTCAAATCAAAATTTTTATTCCACAAGCATTGTCCTCATTCATCATTAGCTGAGAAAAAAAAACATTAAAAGATGTAGAATGAACCACTTGAAGCAGATATTTTATTTTTAATACTCGTCCCCACAAAATACACAAAAGTTTAAATTTGCAAGACAATAGATATTTAGGCAAACAGTTTGCTAATGTGACTTTCAAATAGACTAGGATATACTTTAATTATATATTTCATAAGGCTCTTGGTGATATTTCCATCATTGACAAAACATTTTTCAGCACAGTTATTTTTCCTTTTACAGAGAGCACTTATAAAGCTTCAAGTGGGAGCCAAGTGTTATTAAGCACATGTTTATTAAAGCACATAATTCAATTAACACAATTTAAAGACCACCACTTTTACCATGCAAGCATTTCACTCTTGCACCCACTCTTTCAAAATACTCCACAAATGAAAAAATTAGAACACAGAATTATTGGTGTGTGGATTAAAATTCAGGAATGACAATTTATTGGATGCAAACTTATTCAAATTAGTTTGTGTAACCTCATAGTAATGAATTCCTTAATGTTTAAAAAGCTGAACAATTTAACTTTGAAAAATAGATCTTTTACAAATCTAAGTGGAATGCTAAATGGAAGATCATTGTAGAATTCCTAAAGGTCTAATTTACTGAAATCTGATATCTATGTCTTTGAAAGTCTGCAGCAAGGTGCAAGGTGTTTCAGTCTCTAGGTTCAAATGCATGAAGAATAATTAATCAGTCCTTGAAGAGATTCAGTCACAGAAACCTGAAGATGCAACCAGAGGAAATTTACAGCCCCAGTACACTAACATTCTAAAGTAATATTCAACATGGAGAACACATTTTGTAGTTATTGTTGGTAGAACTATTACCATGATTCTTGCTCACATAAATAGAAAATGATTAGCAGTTTTAGAACATCCATTGTTTTCTATCATCTCCATTTGCAGATTGTAAAAAATTACATTTGCTTTCAACTAAAGAATGGAAAATTCAGCATACAAATTTTAATATTCACCAATGATTGGGGGTAAAGGAAAAGATAGCAATTTAATTTTTTCCAGAGAAAACCTTAATCCCAAAAAGGGACATGCAAACCAAAATTTGGAGATTTCACTGAAATGACTTAATTATGGCTGGCAGTAATATGACAAATCATTTTCCTCTAATTTCAATCTGTTGTCTTATAGTATTTTTCTGGATATTTAAGGGATAAAGTTCAAAAACAGTCCATTGCTATAATGAAGATACTAAGAAAAATTACACTTTGTTCAAGTTTCTCCCATTACCTGTCCCAACAAATAAGATCAAAGCAAACTCCTGCAACACTGGACCATATTTACCATCTTTTGAATTGAGGGTCATGGGGAGAGAAAGAATAAAAATGATTTTGAGGCCAAGATCAATTGAGCCATCATATTACTGAATGACACAACAGGCTCAAGAGGCCTATCACCAGCACCACAATAGAGAAATCACTTAGTTCAAGCTACTTATTTAATGTTGAAATTCCTCAGAGGTTCCCTTCCCCACATAAAAGTTAGTGCAAAATCTTCCCTACTTCAGTTCACTGACAAAATACAGTTTGTTTGCTTGTAGCAGCAACACTGTCAGGCAGCTGGTCATTTACTAGTAGTGAAGGCAATGGTTTTAGTTTTAATTCCACTCTGGTTACAATGGACCAGAGAACTTGCCCACTCCTTTCTCACAAATAAAGGTAAAGTGAGTCCATGCATAGAACTTTGTTCCCAGTTGCATGTGGCAAACAATTGTTGAATACTCCTTACAAAATTCAGTTCTGTTGGCTTTAGTCACTGGAATTGCAGCATTATACAATATTCCACATTTGAACATGCAACAGAGGAAGAGTTTCTACTGCAGTATCCCACCAGATCTGAGAGTTTGTTGCTTGTACAGACACCAATGCATGCACCAATCTTGCCCAACTTCAAACTGAAACAACAATGTCAACAGAGCAACTGAAATCAAGATTAATGCAAGAGAAATTAGAAGAAATGTAAAACTGAACCAAGTACTTATTGGAGCAGAAACAAGTTAATATTGGGATAATAGATCCTTGAAGGACTAATAAAAGATTAGGCCTTTGTCTGACCAAAGCAGAAAATGAGATTAAAGATAAAAACCTGGGAAGGTCAAGAGCCTGGTAATAATTTCCTTACATTTCTCAAAATAACCATGAATTTCAGTAAGTAGTTGTAATTTTGACAGTTAATTCTGTACAGTTTAAGTCACTTTGCTAACCAGATGTAGATGGCATGCATATACAGAAGTTCAAAGCTGGGAGACATCCACCTTAAAATCTACAATCAAATAGACTTGTTTTCTATTCGTGCAAACGGTAGAGGATTCAATCAATAACATTGTTCTTTAAACTGACCCAAAACCAAAAGTAATACATTTTAGAAGTTTTGCAGATTTCCATAAATATGAATTTAAAAACCACACTGATCCCTTAATATATTACTTATTGCTCTTTTTGGGGGAAAAAAAAAAAGAGCCTCTCATCTACCAGTTGAACTAAGGCAGATTCATCAAAAGTTGGTCATGATAACACAAAGAACAAAAACATTTGTTTATGCTTAGGTAATTTATAGATGTTGTTTCTAGATTGAGCAAATATTTTTAATTAATAGCTAGAACCTACATCAGCAGGAGTTCTTTGCATCAAAGTACGTGGAATAGAGAACACTAAATCTTGAAAGGATCTCACTAAGAATATAGCTAGCTTTTGGTTTTATGCATATATTGTAAGGCAAAAAAAGTGTTCTTAAATAGCACAGTACATTTTGTACATGTTGGTGGTTTCCTTTAATGACTGAAAATACTCTCAAAACAATAAGGAAATGCAACATAATGTACCATTTATTCAGTGAAAAGGACCAGCTCTTCAAGTGAAGCTTCTTTTTAAAAAAAAGTAAAGAAATAAGTTCACATTTGGGAAATCTGTGATTCTCCATTTCAGTTTTTAATCTGTGTATCCTTTCAAATATAAAAAGGTTGTGTGGTAAAAGGGAGATGTACAACACAACAGTGGAGGCAATTTTTTTTTTAAATTAAAAATTGAATTTATGCTACAATTTTAAATCCAGATGTAATAAATGTCTTTCCAACACTCCAACTTCCTGAAACAAACAACATGTACAAATTCATGGCAGTTGTATGAAGTTCTTAGATAATTCTTTAAAATTAAGAAATGGCCCATGAAACGATGGGAATCTCCTCAGGAGAGTTCCTGAACTTTATGCAGGAATGCATGTCACATGGCAAGAGTGCACCACCAGGTGAGAGGACATGATCATTCCAGATTTTGCACAGTCTGAGTGGAAAAAATAATTGCAATTGTTCTTGGTAGTACTAACAGATATTCTCAAATGAAGGTAAATTAACAGATGTAAACCCTCGACACAAGGAACAGTATTTCCATCCTTTTCTTTCACTGCTAGCAGAAAGAAATTAGGGAAAACTGGTAGTAATTTTAAATAAACTGTAATAGAATAGTTAGCACCATGACCAAAGTTGGACCTTTCCTGCTAATGAAAAATCAAAACTGTAGATGTTGGAACTCTGGAATTAAGAGAAAATGCTGGAAACACCCAAGTTAGGAACCATCTATGGAAGGAGAAACAAAAAGAAACATTTCTGGTTAGAGGCTTTGTAGAAACTGTTCTAATGAAGGCTCTGACTTGATACCTTAACTATCTCTTTCCACATATGCTTCCTGACTTGCTGAGTGTTTCCAGCATTTTGTTTTTATTTCATTTTCCCCAGTGCTTTTATAGCCTTCTTACCAGCATTCAGTGAGAAATACAATTCTTCCTCCTGGGTGCAAATATAGCTAAGCAAATGGCCAGGCTTTCTGGAGCCAGTGGAAGCATATTGGCCTTGACTTTGCTAAAGAGACATTTTCATGACACCTACTGACAAAGACGAGTTAAACCAGCAACTCAGCCATAAACACAAGACAATACTGCAGCCTTGCTCAAGACTTGAGGATGTTCACCCAGTGAACATAAGATTACCGATCTGGGATGCCACTGACTGCCAGTACCAAAGTGAATAAAACAGCCATTTACTGTTCCTGAAATCCCACAAAATATGACCAGCTGCCTTGCAATCAATTACTCTTGATTTGCAGAAATTGTGTTATATATTCAAATAAATTCTCATTATGTAACAGTTCAAACTATCACACACCAGTTTGGTCCATAAAAGTGCATTAAAAATTGGACTTTCAGGATCAGGAAAAAGTGTTGTGAACACAATGAATTTGTACAAGGTCCATTTGTTACAAGCACACAAAATTAAATAATTAAACTCCATTTACAGCCTGGTAATAAGTGTATGCAAATCTGATTCAATAATTGGATTTGTAGAATCAAAAGGATTGTCTTCAACCATCAGATTCAGATTAAAGTAATAACATGCTAAAATATGGTCATCTGGTTTAAAAATCATTCTCCAAGTCATGGCTTCTCAATTTACCTTCCAAAATGATTCCAAAAGATTTAACCAAACATTAATGTTTATATTAACATTAACTCACAAACAAGATTATGCAAGTCAAATGTTCAAGTTGATTTTGTTTTTTCAATAGTGCTTGAACTGATGATCTTCAGTAAAAGGAAAAGGTTGGCATTTTCAAAAATTGTATTGTACAAATGTAAAGCTTTCAGGACTGATGGCATAAATACAGCTTTAAGTAATGTAAAATGACATCAAGACAATTATAAAGTTTAAAATTATGAAAAAGTCTCAGCTGAGCTTCAAAAGAAGCCAGCTCCAGTGAGGTAAGTATTAGCTTCTAGAATGAGTGCTTTTACATAGACTGATATTGTATAATAGAGAGTAAGAAAATCCAGTGTGCTGAAGATTGTATCTGATAGTGCAAACCCCAACATGGATGGAATAAAGCCACGGCCATATTCAACCATCCAAGTCCCTGCACTCCAGCGAACAGATGTGGCTTCACCAACAGAATGGACTATCGTGTCACCTGTGGGAATAAATTATATGCATGAGTTTTTTCCCTCCCCCAAACTGGTATCCAAACCAAACATGAAATGCAAATGATCCTCCATTTGAAACAAGGGATCAGGAAATTTTTACAACAGTTAATTCCTGACATTAACCCGATCAGGCTGTGACTCACTCTGGGTTATCCATGGCACATGAATGGACAGCAGGTAAACACACTAACTGAGCTCTGACAAAACTTGCATTTTTTGCCCGTGTGAGAAGGCAACAATGAGGGCATCTTTGTGTAGTCTACATGGCTTTTAAAGCAAGGCTTTAGACAAGGTCTCACATGGTAGGCTGGTCAAAAAGGTGAAGTCCCAAGGGAACCAAAGTGATCAGGAAATAAACAATAATAGTTGGCAAGCATTTGTGTGACTTGAATGCTGTTAGCAGTAGGGTTGCACAGGACAGTATTCAGTCCCTTGTTTTTTTCTAATATCATTTAGACTTAAATATAGGGGTCATTGTGAAGCTGCCTGAGATGATACAACAATTGGCTGTGGTTGACAGGGAGGAGGAAAGCCCTAGACTGCAGGAAGATAGGGATTGGTCAGCTGGGCAAAAAAAAATGGGTGGTAAATAGAGTTTCATCCAACAACAAAAAAAGTCATACATTTGGGGAGGTGCAATAAGGCAAGAAAATATAACAAGAGCAATACAAGTCGCTGGCAGAAACAAAAGCATCTTGGAGTATATGTCAACACATTAATGAAAGATAGCTTTATTAGCAGAGGCATAGAACACAAGAGTAGGGAAATTGTGCTAGAACTGTATACAATACTAGTTACACCACAACAAGTACTGTGTTAAGTTCTGGTCAATACATTAGAAAGAAAGACTGGTCAACACATTGGAAATAAAGACATGCTTATGCAGACTTAAGATGCCATGATTAGAAAATTGTAACTGAAGAAAGATTAGATAAGTGGGGACTGTTTTCTTGAGAACAGAGGCTAAGGGAATAATAGAGTATAAAATAATGAAGCACCTCCATAATGTAGGAATTAACTATTGCTCCCTGGTTTTTGACCATCCTGCTTAGGGAACAAATTTAAAATAACTGATAGAAAGATGCAATGGCATTGGAGAGGATGCAGAGGAGATTTACCAAGATGTTGCACTTCAGTTATGAGGAAAGACTAGGGAAACTAGGTCTGTTTTCCCAGGAGTGGAGGTGGTTAAGAGGACATGATTAAGAAATAAAAAATGGAGTATAGAAAGGGTAGACTGCAGGAAAATATTTCCTCATATCAGAGGCAGATAAAACTACATGAAGTAGCTTTAGAGTAAGGGGCGAGAGATCTTGAGGGGATCCAGTCTCTACCCATACAGTGATGAGTAACTGCTAGAGAGAGTAGGGACGCAGATTTGCTGACAGTATTTAAGTGTCTAGACAAACATGAATTGCCTAGATATTGAATTCTATGGGCTAGGTGCTGGAAGATGGGATTAATATGCATGGGGCAACAAACAATCTGCTGTAAGAACTCAGCAGGTCAAGCAGCACCTGTGGGAGGAAAAGAATTGTCAATGTTTTGGATTGAAATCCTGCATCAGGACCAAGAGTGGAGAGGTAAAATGACCAGTACAAAGAGAAGGGGAGTGGCAAGAAAGGATTCCAAGGCGATTGGTGAACTGAGGAGGGGTGCAAGATGACAGGCAGGTAGTGCCTGGTAGGGGAGGTCAGCAGGGGTGGTGAATGATGACTAATTAGACAACTTTTTCAATGTGCTTAAACATGCACAAACTGACCCATTTCTGTAACATACAATTCTAGGGCAATTACAAGGAACATAGAATCACAATGATCTGTACACTATTAAAATTGCAGTATCAGGCTTTTGTACATTGATCAGATCTTCTGATTAGCCCTCCCAGTCCTGGAGTATCTACCCTCCTCAGCTGTTCCTGGAGACTCAGCACCCCTTCTAATTTTTTAAGCAAATTACCACGATTAAAGATAAAACTGTAGAGTAGTAATATTTAAGAGCTATTCTACAATTTTGTCTGTTTTGACCACAACTCAACTACATTATTTTTTTCTAAGTTCAAGTTCATCTGTCATCTCAGTAGGGCCTTAATGATAAAGGCACAGCAAGAAACCTGTAGGAACATGTTCATGCTAGTAAATAGAACAATTGTTATGAAAGATTAAAAGGTGAGATTCCACATTTACCAACATCTCAAAAAACAAAGTATACAAACTAACCTGGGTAAAATATTTCACTTTTGGTTGTCCCTTCTTTCCATTGTTGAAAAGTCCCTGAAATAACTGTATCTGACACTTCAGCCCAATATCGTCCTAGAATTTCAAGTTTAAATAATTTAAATATATTCATAATATAATACGACTATGCAAGTCTGCTTGTAACAAATGGCAAGCTCAATCCACTTTCAAACACAAAAAAGTGAAATTCAAAATTTTCTTTTATATGAAAAGGAAAAGTTTCCTATGCATTATTCAGTGGCAATAAGTGAATGTTACGACTTTTCTTTATAACTTATTCACTGACTAATAATAATGGAATGAAAGAACTATCTACAATCCAGACCATGGGTTAATATGAGCTTTGATAAAACTAATTTAGAAATTGATTCAGATTGATGGTTATTTAATTGGCTTGAGGAAAAATAATTCTGTTAGCATTGCCAAACAAAAGACTAACTGCATTAAAAGGAAAAATGAAGACCTTTCTGGGTTTAGGGAAGTATTCTTTTCACTAGAAAAATTAACCCAAAACATTAACCTATTTCTCTCTCCTCAGAGCAGCTAAGTACATCCAGGATTTTCTAATGTTTATTTTAATTTCTAAAATCTACAGCATTGCATTTTTGTTTAAGTATTTGGAAATGGGCTTCCAAGAGACTCAGGATTGATTCCAGGTCAGGGCACTAAGGTAATGAAAATATTTTAAATACAGGTCCAGACAAGTGGCATGCCAATGATCTACACTAGAGCACTTTGTAAGACAAGATATTTATTTATTAATATGTCTCACCTAAACTGATATAGTAATAAAAGGGGAGGAATGAGACTTTAAATAAAGACAGTCATTGAGAGACATAATATTGATGAGGAACCACAGGCTTGCTGAACTAAACTAGGGATGAATTAAGGTATAGACATCACTCTTTCCAATGAACAAAACATGGCAGCCAACCTAGAAGATAACAAGAGATGCACCTGTGATTTCTATACTTGACTAAGTGGGTGGGTTAGTAGCAGATAGCTGAAGTGGGGGGGGGGGGGGGGGGGGGGGGGTGGGTGGAGAGAAAAGAGGTGTGGGAGAACCTGGGGATGTTATAGAGATTGACATGGTTAGTACAAATGATAGGGTCTAGATGACATTGACAAAGTAGTCAGTAGTGAAGGTAGGTGGTGAGAGGACAAGTTTGAGGAGAGGATTATTAGTACAGAAAAGCTAGCCACACTCTTTAGAATGCTCCTAGAGTAGTGGATGGTTTTAGCAGGGGTAAATTAAACCAGATACAACAGCTTAATGAACTTTTTATATGCACTGAAAAGGACAAAATGAAGGGGTGGCACAAGTTAGAAGCATCTAATGGCAAAAATGCTTCATGCCTTTAAGGAAAAAGGTGGGAAAAATTTAAGGCCACTATTAAAAGCAATTAGTTGACAGAACTCAGACATTTATCATCAGCATTCTAGAGTAGCAGGTTGTTTAATCATGATCTTCCACAAAATCTTAGCCCTATGCCCAAGGTGCGGCAAGTATCACATTATTCAGAAAGTCAAGAACAAAAAAAAGAGAAAACACGAAATTTTACACCAGTCTCATCCAAATTTGAGCAAAAAGATCTCGTCTCCAATAGGAGTGTATATGTGATCTAATACAAGATTGTTACAAATCTTATTGTACATTGTAACAAATGTTACAAGATTGATTTTTAGCTTTGGAAAGCTCCAAATTATGTGAAATAAAACATTTCATTAAAAAGATGGCATTTGGAAAGAAATGAAGCAAAAAGGCCTGAGGAAAAAGTTTAGAGTAGAAGCTCCAATTAGAGACAGCATTTACACAAGTACAATGGCCTTGTTTCAACAGCAGTTACACTGGAACTATAAAATTAAATCCCAAAGCAAATCCTAAAGGCAATTCATCTTTTTCCTCCAAGTAGCATTTGAACTTGACAGGAGTATCTGTGATTTTTGCATTTTTAGTTTATGCACACACCTTTCTCTCGTTTCCACTCTAGCTCAAGCTCCACCACCACCACCACCCCCCCCCCCCAAAAAAAAAACTGGTTTTACTGTTTTTATATACAAAGATCAATTTCTCTGTAATTAAAAAATTCATAATAGAAGGATAAACTACAAATCCAATACTGATTTCCCATTATTGAACAGACTACAGTTGGAAACATTTTAAAGCTTTACATAATGTAATTGAGCAATTATATCATACCTGAGTGTCCTCCAGTGTCCACTGCTGTTCCAAAAAGCAGCACATATTCAGTTAAGGATGCATGCAAAAGACACATGGAACCCATCCAGCCACCAGCATTCACGAAAATCCATTGGAGGTCCTCGTCTGGGAGTATGTGACCAGGGTACATTTTCCTTAATTCAACCACAATCTTGGTGAATGCCTGCTCATGATTGAGACCTGAAACAATATCATTTTATATCACTGAATCATATTGTTGCATAATAAATCTTATTCAGTAAAGGAATTAAAATCACTTCTAGTTACCATGCATAACTCTGCAAAACATCACTGGTACAATATTGTAACTATAAATAATGAATACACCCATGGATATCAACAGGTGATGCAGCACACTGCAAATCAGCAGCAAATTATGTGCAGCATAAAAGTTCACACTACCCATTATTGAAATTTTAATCACTCTAGATATTCATTCAACTATGGAACAATTAGATATGCAGTATTTCTGTTAATGTTACTTCTCATTTTTTTAAAGTTTATTACAATTCCATAATGTAGTATAGTAAAAAAAAAAATCGCTACTTAACAGCTGTTATGTTCTTAATCTGATATTGATCAAGCATTGAGGAATTAACCAAGATTGATGAAGGCAGGGCTGTGTTCTAAGTAGTCTTTAGCAAGGCATTTCACAAGGTCCCATGTGGTAGGCTCGTCCAGAAGGTTAAAGCACATGAGATCCAAGGTGAGCTGGCCAATTGGATCCAAAATTGGCTTGGTGATAGAAGGCAGCTGGAAGGATGTTTTTCTGATTGGAATTCTGTAACCAACTGTATACTGCAGGGATCAGTGCTGAGACTGATACATTAACAACAGGGATCTGAATACTGCAGGTATGATTAGTAAGTTTGTGGATGACATGAAGGTTGGTGGCATTGTGGATAGTGAGGAAGGTTTATAGCTACAGCAGGATATAGATCAGATGGAAAGTTGGCCGGAGCGTTGGCAGATGGAATTTAATCACATGTGAGAGGTGATGCATTTTCAGAAGCCAAAAAGGGGTAGGGCATACAGTATGTGATGGGACACCAAACACTGTTGATGAACAGAGGGACCTTTGGGCATAATGAGGCATACGGAGAAATACAAAATTATAAGAGACATAGGTATTCTTTCTCCTCTCCCCCCCCCCCCCCCCCCCCCCCCCCCCCCCACGGCAGGGGTATCAAAAAAAAAATGAGAGCATAGGTACAAGGTGAGGAGTTTTAAAAGCAGATCTTAGAATTAGATACAATTATTTTAAGAAACAATTAGACAAGCACTTGAACATGCAAGGCATAGAACACATACAGATCTAATGCAAGCAAATAGGATCAGCGAAGATGGGCAAAAGGGCCAGTATGGATGTGGAGGGCCAAAGGGCCCATTTCTGTGCTATACACTGAGTGTATTGCAAAATTCCAACTCTATTAGCTGAACAGACAACCCAATGTCAGTGTCCTCTGTCATGCCGATACCCACAGCAGAGGCCAAATCAGCTCCATAGACTGGTTATAGACCCAGATATCCAACAAAGATTCTGGAAGTAAGCCCCGTAACAGCAAGGGATTTCCAGTAAAAGAGAGGAAAATGTTTAGATGTTTTTTTAAAGTTGCACTGAAATAAAAAATAATATCCTCTCTAATTTATGGGAACACTTTATGTGCCATTGTTCAAACAGAAAAGTGGGCAACAGTGGAAAATGCACAGATGAGAGCAGTGAGCCATTTTCTTGAACCATTATTCAAGTAATGGCATTGCTTCATAATGACTCTGGGTACAAGAAATGATTTCAAGAAACACCCAAAGGAGTGTTGCTGAAATGAGTGGATGATTCCCATTTAGGAGTCACATCCAACTAATTAAACACTAAATAAATTGGAACAGGACATTGCCAAGGTCAATTTCAGCACAGCAAATGAGATTTAAAATCCTTAGCTTTGAATGGAAAGTCTGTGCTGTGGATGAGCATAGGGATTTGAGTCTAGTTATGCAAGACAATAATGATAAAGTGGCTGAAGAGCTCAGAATAAGTTTTTAATCCTAGTATAGAATATAAAAAGCCAAAGTGTGGTGTGGAGTGATTGTAAAGTAACAACTCGTAGGTTCTTAATGTTACAAATTTATGTTGTCACAAAGCACCAAATCCATTGGCAGAACAGGGAGACCTATTTCAGTGTGTCCACTCCTAGGCAACTTCCCAGCATTCTTATGCACATGTATAGTATTAGATTCCACATAAGGAAATAGAGGCATTGTAGAAAATATACAAAGAACAATTTACTGTTGGGGGTGGTGATCAGCCTGTGTCTTGGCCATCTAGAAGTTTAATAAAACTACTTAAGAGCCAGAAATATTTAACCAGATTATTAACCATTGTTTGTAGAACAGAGGGACTTAGAGTACAAGCATACTTCCCAGGGTGGAAGGTGTTTGGTGTGCTGGCTTTCACCTGTCAGGGCATTGAGTCTGGAAGTTGGATGTTATACTGCAGTTGTACAAGATGTAGGGCGAGGCCACAACTGGAGTATTGTGTACAGTTTTGGTCACCCTTTTAGAGGAAAGACATCATTAAGCTGGAAAGAAGATTTACAGGAATGCTGCCAAGACAAAGGTCTAAGTTATAGGGAGAGATTGGACAGGCTGGAACTTTATTCCTTAGAGTGCAAGAGACCAAGTGTTTACCTTATAGAGGTTTATAAAATCACGAGGGGCATAGATAGGGTAAATGCACACATTCCCCCCCCCCCCCCAAAGGACAAGGGAATCAAAAACTAGAAATCTAAGGTAAGACGTGAAAAATGTAAAAGATTTAAGAGACTTTAGTGGAAACTTCTTCACAAAGAGAGTGATATGTATAAAGAATGAACTGCCAAAGGAAGTGGTTGAGGAAAGTACAACAGCATTTAAAAGACTCTTGGCCAGGTTCATAGATAGGAAAGGTTTAGAGGGATATGGGCCAAATATGACTAGCTTAAATGGGCATCTTTGTCAGCATGGACAAGTTGGGCTGAAGGACCTGTTTCCATGCTGTGTCACTATGACTCTAACAATATGCAACCAAATATCAAGGATTGGCTTAGAAAAAGCACCCTTCATTAAAAACACATTAGTGATCCAACAGAGTTTCCACAAAAAGTTGACAGTTTTAAAATTAGTTTCAAATAAAAACAAAGTGCTGGAAACACTCAAGTCAGAGAGCACCTATGGAAAGAGAAACAGACTCAACATTTCATGTTGCTAAAGGGTCTTCCACCTGAAACATTAACCATCTTCCTGCAACTGCTGCCTGACCTGCCGAGTGTTTACAGCAATTTCTATTTCAGATTTCCAGTATCCTGCAGCTATTTCTTTGATTTTCAAAATTAGTTTGATTTTGGGAAAAAAAGCAAATCAAAGGGCTGGTCACTGACTTCAGGAAGTGGGTTGGTACACTTGCTCTTGTCTACATCAATAGTGCTGAGATCAAGAGAGTTGAGAGCTTCAAGTTCCAAGGAGTGAACATCACCAGTAGCCTGTCCTGCTCCAACCATGTAGACACCATGGCCAAGAAAACTCACCAGCACCTCTACTTCCTCAGGAGGCTAAAGAAGTTCGGCACATCCCCTTTGAGGCTCACAGTTTTTATTGATGCACCACAGAAAGCATCCTATCTGGACGCATCACGGTTTGATGTGGCAACTGCAGAGAGTTGTGGACATGACTCAGCACATCGCAGAAACCAGCCTCCCCTCCATGGACTGTCTATACTTTGCTGTCTCGGTGAAGCAGCCAGCATAATGAAAGACCCCACCCACTCCGGACATTGTTCTCCCATCAGGCAGAAGATACAAAAGCCTGAAAGCACGTACCACCAGGCTCAAGGACAGCTTCTATCCTGCTGTTATAAGACGATTAAATGGTTCCCTAGTATGATAAGGTGGAGTTTTGACCTCAATCTACCTCATTACAACCTTGCATCTTATTGTCAACATGCACTGCACTTTTCTGAAGCTGTGACACTTTATTCTGCATTCTGTATTGTTTTTATCTTGTACTACTTCAATGCACTGCGTAATGAATTGATCTGTATGAATGGTATGCAAGACAAGTTTTTCCACTGCACCTCCATACATGTGACAATATTCCAATTCGTCAAACTGCATTAATGGGATTTAAATTTGCCGAGTCATCTGGTATAATGCACTGGTTACTTCCCAAAGGCTATGTTACTGTCATTATTTAACTTTGTAGCTATGGTTTACAACTGAAATGTAGGATGCTGCAGAGTTGAGAAACACACAGTAGCTACTTTAGATCAGACTAGATAAGGCAAGCACTCTTCAAAGGTCATAAAACTTTTCTTGATAAATGGGCACCAGCAATTCAAGAACTAGATCTCCATTCGGTAGATTTCCTGAATTCAATTTGTCACATTAGAGCTTGAATACACTACTGTTTGATGAATTTGATAAAACTCATGACAAGCATAATGAATGCCACATGATTTCTCCTCAGTGCGTCAGGAAATGAGATTATCAGAACTGGCACTGGGTGTGCAAACTTGGAAGTATATTTTCCCCAAAAATTATGTTCCCATTCTGGTTTGCATCTTTCATAACTATTCCAATAACATCCCTGTGGAATATTCCTTATGTCACAGGAGGTCGTCATTTCTGTCCATTGAGTCTAGACCAGCTCTCAGAGCAATTCTTTTCACTCACTAATTTTCCCCCTAACATATTCTCCTCTATTCCCAAATATTCCATAGTGATCAGGGACAGCATTTGAAGATCAACTCAACACGTTCCCCATTTCATATCAAAGACTAAAATTAATACAGAAATACAATTTAACATTTATAATCCACTTTAGTGTGGCTAGACTGCCTTATTTAGCTTTAGGGAAATCTCCCAGTGATTCACGTGCAGCAAACCATTCCATCCCACACCCTCCCTGACAAAGGGAGAATGACCACTTCATCAGTATGTATATATTTTAAACACTTGCATAATTAAATATTAGGAAATGTTAGCAAATATGTATAAGTTTTGAGGGAGGTTTTGGTAGTTAATATGCAACATCAACCAAACAGCACTTCCCTTGGTGCCATACAAGAATGAGCCTGGGGTTGTTTCCTTCAAATGACATGACACCACTGTCAAATGGGAGGAGGGAAGGAATGACACCAGCAGTTTTCCCATAAACAGGTAGGCTTTATCTATTGAGTGTAAAACAATATTATATTCCACATTTTGAATGTAATGCATCTTCTATTTGAGGCAGCTGTCAAACTAAAACCCCATGAAGTGATGCATGACAGATACCAAAATGAGCAAGGAAGCAAAATTTAACTGCATAAAGTTTAATCTGATGTGTGACAGACAGCATTTTGTAGCATGAGCTGTGTCAACCATCATGGGATCCAGGGAGAGATAGCAAACTGGATTTATAATTGCCTCAACGATAGAAAGCAGAGAGTCATGGTTGAAGGTTGTGTTTCAGACTGGAGACCTGTGACCAGTGGTGTACCACAGGGGTCAGTGCTGGGACCCTTGTTATTCATTATTTATAAAAACGATTTAGATGCAAATGTACAAAGCATGATGAGTTAGTTTGCAAATGATACTAAAATATGTGGTATCGGAGACAGTGAAGGTGGTTATCAAAAATTACAGAGGGATCTTGATCAGCTAGGTAAATGGGCTGTGGATTGGCAAATGCCTTTCAATTCAGACAAGTGTGGTGTTGTGTTTTGGGAAGTCAAACCAGGGTAGGATTTGTACAGTGGTAACACCCCAGAGAGCGTTGTGGAACAGAGGGACCTAGGAGTATAAATACATAGTTCACTGAAAGTGGCGTCACAGGTAGACAGGGAGAAGGCAGCTTTTGGCATGCTGGCCTTCATCTGTCGGGACACTGAGTATTGCAGTTGTACAAGATGTTGGTGACACCTCACTTGGAATTTTGTGTACAGTTTTGGCTACCTTGTCACAGGAAAGACATCATTAAAGAAAGAGCGCAGAGATGATTTGTGAGGATGCTGCCAGGACGAGGGCCTGAGCTTACAGGGACAGATTGGCAGGCTAGGACTTTATTCTTGGAACAAAGGAGATTGAGGGGTGACCATTTAGAAGTGTATAAAATTATGAGGGGTATTGATAGGGTAAACACACATAGCCCCCCCACCCCAGGGGAGAGTGACAAAAAGCTAGAGGGCATAGGTTTAAGGTGAGAGGCAAAAGATTTAAGGGACCTGAGGGGCAACTTCCTCACGCAGAGGGTGGTACGTATATGGAATGAGCTGCCAGAGAAAGTGGTTGAGGCAGGTACAGTAACAACATTTAAAAGACATTCGGATAAGTACATGGATCGGATGGGTTTGCAGGGATATGGACCAAACGCAGGCACATGGGACTAGTTTGGTGGGCACCATGGTCAGCATGGATGAGTTGAGTGGCAGGGCCTGTTTCCATGCTGTATCACTGACTGTTGGGAAGCCCTCTTGAAGGATATGCACATGGTGAGCAGATTGTAATGTCAACCAGCTTGCCACATTAGCATAACAATGCTTCCACAGTTGATGTTAATGATGTAGATAATATTTTATCTCTATCATTAACATCAATTTAATGCTAAACAAGAGATTAGGTATTTAGTAGCAGGAAAGCTTTTCACTTTCAATGTGCAGCTGCTGTGCAAACACAACAGCACACATTAATCAATGCTGCGTATGCAGACAGGCGTGCATGCCACATGAAAAGGACATGAGAAGTACCTTGTGCTGAACAGTTTGTAACATCCCTTATACAACACTGTTCCATACACACCAAAAGTAATTACTTTGTTTAATGGGAATAAAATAGTATTTTGAAGGGAACAATGCCTATCAAACTTTAAGTTGATACTGGCTACAAAAATTGCAATAGCCATAAGATTTTAAAACTAAAATAAATTGAACATTGGAACCACATCATACTAATACCAAAAATGTTGCTTTGCTTCCAAAGAAAATGCAAATTTACTCATTTTCTTTATCACACAGATTTGATGCAAGGACCGAACGTGTTAGGACAGATTCATTAAAAGGTAATAAATGTTGGTTTCTTAGTGAAATATCAATCCTCTGGTCCCAATTTTGCAGGAGGACAGTGTCAAAAACTTAGAAGCAGGGCACAGTGTCAAGCTAAAAACATGGATTTAAATGAGGAATTAAATGTAGTAGGATGTCCCATGGCATTCAACAGATGCACTATTGGTGAAGCATTCACACCAAACAAGAAGGGTTAGATAGATCTTAGAGCAGGATAAAATATCGGCACATCGCGGGCAAAGGGTCTGTACTGTGCTGTAATATTCTATGTTCTATTAGCAGATAACCAAAGAGCTGGATTTTAAGGAGTGTATCAGACAGGCAGAAAAGTAGACAAGACTTGGGGAAGGAATTCCAAAGGCTACAGCCAAACTGAAAGCACAGGTGCCAAAGACAGTGATTGTACTCACTGATGTGCATGAGATCTGAGGCTTACAGAAATGAGAGAGGTGAGGACATTTGAAGAATTGAAACACAATGAGAATTTTAAAACTGAGATGTTGTTAGACTGGGAGCCAATGTAGATCAATAAGAAGGATGATGAGCAAACTAGATCTGGTGTGAGTAAGGATAAAGATAGTTCTTGAGAAATTAGTGTATATGGAAATAAGGTTGCAAGAGATTAAAACTAGCCAGGACAGCACTGGAGTCCTCTTGTCTCAAGACAACAAAAGCATGAGCAAGTCTAACCAGACAAGCCAGAAGCAAAAACTGGAAGTGTTCTGGAGATGGGAGTGGACATAATTTGTAAATTGCTGCTCCTTCAGACTTGTTGCCAGATGCAACACAATCAATCAGGCAGGGGTCAGGAAATGTGGTAGTCAGATAAACAGAGTGCCTGCAAACACAAATACAGAACCTGCCTTTGTATTTAGCTGAAGGGGAACATATAGATGAGCAACAGGAAGTTCAGAATAGGTCCCGAGGAAACAGTGTAGGAGTGGAAGCAAAGCCACTGTAAATGACACACTGGCTCTTAATGGAAAGGCAGAAAGAGACCAGGCAAGGGCAGAGATACCCAGCTGGACAGAGGGGCACTGGAGAAGGATAGTACAGTCAGAAGGGACTTGCAGAAGTGACTGCACTTTACATCTAGAAGACTTTTCTAATTCTTCACTTATGTTAATTCACTTAGTGATACAGGAGGCTACCATTTCACCCCATGTGTTTACATGGGCTCCAGCAGAACAATTGCATTAGTCCACTTCTTCTCACATGCCTATCAATTTTCTTTTTGATTCTTTTTCCATTTACCTACATCAATGGGAAATTTACTGTAGCCAATTCAGTTAGCAACATACGTTTGGAAGATGGGAAGAAAACAGACCACCTGGGGAATCCCATGCAGTCACAGAACTAATGCCACGCAGACAGCACTCAAGGTCAGGACCGAACCCTGAACCTGGGTCCCAGGAACTACAAGGCCCTAGTTGCTGTGCCATTCTGCTATTCATTGCTAAATATTGACTCAGAGCAAATATTCCATTCTCCACACACAGATGTCCATATACTTTAGTGGCTTTTGCACAGCAGATTGCTGTGAACCAAACAGTGCAGCACCTTCTACAAAATATCTGTGCAAACAGGGCAGCCACCCGTGTCATCCCTTAATCAGATTAAAGAACTTTTCATGGGTAACACACAGATAGAAATAGGAAGTCCAAGACAGAACAGTGAATTGAATATATCAGGTACAGATAGCCAGCAATAATAAACCTGATCCTGAACTCCCTGTTGGAAGTTACTGTCCAGTGTCAATGTACATACTATTAGCAACAGCATTGTTTTGGAAACAATGCTTCCTTGCCTTTGTCCCCTCTTTCAGGTTTAAATAAATTGAGTAAAAACTTGGTGGCTGGTTTGACTGAAAGGTTGATCAAAGTGAAGTAATTTGCACAAATCCAAATTCCAGGAACCCAAATAACCTAACCGAGAAGTAATAATTCACTTGCACTTCCAAGATACCGTACTGCATTCAGTGCTCACAATGTAGCCTCCTTTACAATGGAGAAACCAAATGCAAATCGGGTGATTGTTTCACAGAGCATCCTGAACTCAGTCTACAGGAATGACCCTGGGCTTCAGATTGCCTGCTACCTTAGTTCTCCATTCCACATTCACCTATCTGCTTGCACACCCCTACCTAACCACAAGTTTGAGGAACAACACTACCTTCCATCTAGGCATGTTGCAGCCTTCTAGATTCATTACTTCAATATTTCACTTTCTGTTTGTCTCAGAACTGTCCATTTCTATTGCAAGTCTTCTATCTGTGATATTGGAGCAAAATACAAAGTGCTGGAAGAACTCAACAGGTCAGGTAGTATCTATGGAGAGAAATCAGGACTGATTAGGGTCTTGGCCCTTATCGTTGACTATCCATTTCCCTCCATAGATGCTGCCTGACCCACTGAGTTCCTCCAGCATTTTGCACGTTGCTCCAGATTTCCAGCATCTGCAGTCTTTTGTATCGCTACTTATGATATTGGTTGAGTTCTTCTCCTCTATTGGTATTGTCTGACCTAGTAGACATGGCCCTCAATCCTGCTTTCAGCAACACAAGATCTTTATTAGTCACACGTACATCGAAACACGGTGAAATGCATCTTTTGCATAGAGTGTTCGGGGGGAGGGGGGGCAACCCACAAGTGTCACCACACTTCCAATGCCAACATAGCATGCCCACAACTTCCTAACCCATACATCTTTGGAATGTGGGAGGAAACCCAAGCACCTGGAGGAAACCCACACAGACACAGGAGAACATACAAACTCCTTACAGACAGTCACTGGCACTGTAATAGTGTTACACTGACCACTACACTACCATGCCTGCCCAACATAGACAAAGAAGCATAATTACCATCTAAAAGTCACCATTCACCCTTTTGACCTAGCCTCACACTTTCACAACTATACCCCTTGTTCTATGCATCTCTCCCACCTCCTCCACAGCAATTTAAAACTATGTGTCTTTTTCTTTGTTCCAAGTCTCAGACCCAAAACATTAACTGCATCTCTCTCCAAAAGACATTGTCTCACCTGCTTAGCGTTTCCACCATATTTCCAAGCCCTAAGACCACTTAAATAAAACTTTTGATAAATTTAAATTACAGTATTAGCACTTGATCGCAAGCGACTCTTGATAAACTACCATTCAAGACCTTTGCAGGTCAGCATTGCTTGTACTTCAGTGATGAGAACTATACAATATTAAACTGGGATGCTTTCATAGCGCCGCCTTGGGCACGACGTTGACAGTCAGGAATTGGTTGCAGTATTAACTAAACGAAGAGATCAAGCAGAATCTAGTGCTAACTGCAGCTCTAATACATGGGGCTTTACACATCACACCTCAGACCTTCAGCAATTCTCTCTTAACTCCAGACTCATGTCCAAATGCAGGCTCACGATGCACTAATAGCACCAGCCGAGTGCACTCGTACAGTTGCGGAGTGAATGGGGCCTGCCACAGGTACTCGCCTCCCCAAACACATGCACGCCACCGCTGCAGCCATTCGGCTCCTGTGCCAGCGCTGCGGCCTGCACCGTTGCAACCTACCGGCGTACTGGCGCGCCAACCGCGCCAGCTCCTGCCCGTCGAACACGTGCTGCTTGCTGCCCATCCAGGCACCGACCATCCAGAACCCTAACCCGACCGCCGTCACCAAGACGACGACCCAGCACAGCGCACGCTTCATGGCCACCCTGCCGCGACCTCCCGCGCCTCACCGGACCACAACCACCGCGGAATCCAACTGCCCAGTCACACCACCGTCGACAGCCGGCTATTGATAACGGCGCACAAATCAACCCTCTCTTTGACCGATAGCTCGATCCGCCTATCGGAGCTCTCCGGCGTGACCGGCCGCCGAACCACCAATCAGCGCGGTGGCCAGGCAGTGACGTACGCTCCGCCGGGCGAAGCTCCGCCCAGGTTGGAGGACTGCAGTGCAGGCCGACTAAAACTAGGTGCAGTAATAAATGAACAGCAACGAAGAGCAGTGACAACTAACTGCAAATAATGCTTCCAGGAAAAGATGTTTTAAAGAAAACTGCTTCTTGATGTTAAAAAAATAATGTTAATATATTCAATGAGATCATCCACCCGCCTTGCCTCTTTCCATGCTTTTGGCTAGTAAAGATCTATTGCCAAACCCTAATCTTCTGCTGAAGGAGTTTGTAGAGTATATCAATAATTTAAACGAAAACAAAAAAAAACTGCAGTTGTTGGGAATCTTAGATAGTATCAAAAGATGTTAGAAATACTTGGCAGGTCAGGCAGCATGTACAGGGACAGAACTGATGAAATGTCATCAATGTAAAATGGAGACCTCTCTGTAGATATTGCCTGACCAACTGAGTTTTTTTTCCCCCAGCATTCTCTGTTGTTTTATAATTTAATTTAATTGTAGGGATTATGATTAAGTGTCGAGCCAATGACAAAATTGGCAGTGTGGTTAATAGTGAGAAAGTCCAAGGTGGGAAACAGATGATCTCTCAAGCGAAAGCAGCAACAGCCGTGACACCATGGAAGGCTCTGCTGTGCAAGAGGGGAAGATAAAGACTAGGAAAGATATAGTGGTAGGGACTTGATTTTAAGGGGCGCAGAGAGGCATTTCTGTGGCTGCAAAGGAGAAGCCACGATAGTATATTTCCTCCCTGGTGCAAGGGTGGAGGATGTCTTGGAATGGCTGCGGGACATTCTGAAGGGGGAGTGTGAACAACCAGAGATCATAGTATGCATCAATACAGAAAAAGAGGTGAGGTCCTGAAACATGAAAATAAATAATTAGAAACCGAATTAAAAAGCAGGACCTCAGAGGTAGTAATCTCAGGATTACTTCCTATGCCATGTGCTAGTGAGAATAGTTCAGGTACATGTGTGGCTAAAAAAGCACGAGGATTTAGATTCCTGAGACATTGTGGCTGGTTCTTTGGAAGGTGGGACCTGTACAAGCAGATTGGTTAATCTGGGCAGGACTAATATCTTTGGAGGGGCACTTACTTGGGCTGTTGGGGTAGATTTAAACTAGAATGGCAGGAGGACAGGAAATTGAACAAGGAGACTGAGGAGGGAAAACAAGGATATAAATGAAAGATTGGAAGGTAAAAGGCAAGGTTGGAAGATAGAGAAATCAGGGGCAAAGAAGAAACAGGGCCATAGTGTGAAATACTGCTAAGATAACTAAGAATATGAAGGCATTGTACCTCAATGCATAAAGCATTCACAAAATTTAACTGCACAAATAGATGTAAATAGATTGATATAGATGTGATCATGGAGACATTGCTGCAGGGTGACCAGGGTTGGGAAATGACCAACCAGGCCTATGCAACATACAGGAAAGACAAGCAAGAAAGGAAAGGAGATGTAGTAGTGTTATTAGTAGAAGAGGCTATCAATTCAATAGTGAGGAAAAATATTAGCTCCGAGAACCTTGATGAGGAATGGGTGGAGGTGAGGAACACCAAAGGGCAGAAAATGTCAGTGAGCATTATAAATAGACCCGCAAACAGTAAATGATGTAAGGGATGGCATGAAACGGGAAATTAAGATCAGATAAGATTTCTTTATTGGTGACATGTACATCGAAACACACAGTGAAATGCATCTTTTTGTGTAAAGTGTTCTGGGGGCAGCCCGCAAGTGTCACCACGCTTCCGGCGCCAACATAGCATGCCCACAACTTCCTAACCCGTATGTCTTTGGAAAGTGGGAGGAAACCAGAGCACGATGTATACATGAGAGTACAACTACAATAATGGGTGACTTCAATCTACATATAGATTGGACAATAATACTGCAGAGGTGGAATTTCTGAAGTGCATTTGAGATAACTTTTTGCATCAATATGTTGAACAAACTAAGGAGTGGGCCATCCTAGATTAGGCACTGTGTAATGAGAAAGGATTACAGGCCATCCCTGGGTAACGAACAGATTCCATTTTTACAGACATCCATTAGTCGATGTTGTCCATAAGTTGAAAAATACACTAAAAACACTCAATATGGTAACAATGCTTCTGCAGCATTTGTAAGGAATAACATCATAAGCAAATAAGACATATAAGAAAAGAATTAAAAGTGAAGAGAGAGAGGAAACTAATTCTGCCATTCGTAATAACGGATCTCTGAATTTAATAATATTATGGGAGCTTGCTCGCATGGACAGCTGGTCATGTTGGGTGTTCCTAAACTAGGGATGGCCTGTAATAATCTTGTTGTACAGGGTCCCTTGGAGAATAGCAACCCTAACATGATAGAATTGTTCATTAAGATGGACAGACAGGGAGTTGAAACTGAGACTGCGGTCTAGAATCTAAATAAGGGAGACATTGAATGTATAAGGAGTGAGTTGGCAGTGATAGATTGGGGAGTGATAGTTAAAGGTTTGACAATGGATAAGCAATGGCAAACATTTAAAGAGCACATGGATGAATTAAAGCAATTATTCATTCCCACCGAATGCAAAAATAAAGCAGGAAAGATGGCTTAATCATGCATTTCAAAAGAAATCAGGGATAATGTTAAACCCAAGCAGGAGATAAATAAAAAGGCCAGAAAGATAGGCAAACCTGATGATTGGAATCAGTTCAGAATTCAGCAAAGGAGGACCAAAGAATTGATTAGAAAAGGGAAAATAGAGTATGAGAGTAAGCTTGCAGAGAGCATAAAACTTATTGTTAAAGCTTTTGTAGGTTAGTGAAGAAAAATATTGGTGCCTTACGGTCAGAAAGGGAATGGAGAATTTATAAAGAGAAGCAAAGAAATGGCAGAATAATTAACTTCATACTTTGGTTCTGTCTTCAGAAAGGAGGATACAAATAACCTCCCAAGAATGTTGGGGTACGCAGGGTCTAATGAGAGGGAGAAACTAAATGAAATCAGTAGAAAAATGGTGTTAGGGAAATTGAAGGGACTAATGACTGATAAATCCTCGGGGTCTAATAGTCTGACTCCTAGAGTATTCAAGGAAGTGACCCCAGAAATAGTGGATACATTTTCCCACGTTCCTTACACTCTGGAATAGTTCCAAGTGACTGGAGAGTAGCTAATGTAACCTTATTATTTATAAAAGGAGCAGAGAGAAAACAGGGAATTATAGGCCGGTTGGGATGACTTTGGTGGTGGGGAAAATGCTAGAATTCATTGTAAAAGTTGTAATAGCAGAGCACTTGGAGAAAAGTGACAGGATCAGGCAGAGTCAACATGGATTTGTGAAAGGGAAATAATGCTTGACAAATCTACTGGAACTTTTTAAGGATGCAAACAAGCAGAATAACCACCAGGTCGGATCAGCGGTAAAGAAAGCGAATGCTATGTTGGCATTCATTTCAAGAGGTATAGTGTATAAAAGTAAGGAAGTGTTGATGAGGCTCTATGGGGCACTAGTGAGGCCTCATTTGGAATACTGTGCACAGTTTTGGGCCCCATATCTTAGGAAGGATGTGCTGACGTTGGAGAGGGTTCAGAGGAGATTTACGAGGATGATTCCCAGAATGACAGGGCTTACGTATGATGAGCGTTTGTTGGCTCTTGGACTGTACTCACTGGAGTACAGAAGAATGAGAGGGGACCTCATAGAGACATTTAAAATGTTGAAAGGACTGGACAGAGTAGATGTAGCTAGGCTATTTCCCTTGGTGGGTGAGTCCAGGACCAGAGGGCACAATCTTAGAATTAGAGGGTACAGGTTTAAAACAGAGATGAGGAGAAATTTCTTTAGCCAGAGGGTGGTGAATTTGTGGAATTCCTTGCCACATACAGCAGTGGAGGCCAGATCATTGGAGGCGTTTAAGGAAGAGATAGATAGCTATCTAAATAGTCGGGGTATCAAGAGATATGGGGATAAGGCCAGAAATTGGGGTTAGAATAGTGTGTTGTTTTTTTTTGTGCCCCGCCCCCACAGTTTCTCATTTCTTTTTCTTTTTTCCCTTTTCCTTGGAGCAGACTCGATGGGCCAAATGGCCTACTTCTGCTCCCTTGTCTTGTGATCTTGTGAATAGATGAGGGAAAACCAGTGGATGTAGTTTATTTGACTTTCAGAAAGCTTTCAATAAGATCCCATATAAAAGATAAGAATGCAAAATTAATGCACATGGTATTGGGTTAAGGTGCTGATGCGGATTGAGAATTGGTTGGCCAACAGTAAACAAAGAGTATGAATAAACATTTTTTTAATGACTAGTCGTGTACCACAGAGATCAGTGCAGATACCCCAGATGGTATTGGTATTGGTTTATTATTGTCACTTGTAACGAGGTACAGTGAAAAACTTGTCTTGCATACTGTCCGTACAAAGTAATTCATTACACAGTGCATTGAGGTAGTACGGGGTACAAACAATATCAAAGAGTAAAATGTCACAGCTACAGGGAAGTGCATTGCAGGTAGACAATAAGGTGCAAGGTCATAACGAGGTAGATTGTGAGGTCAAGAGTCCATCTCATCAAATAAGGTAGTTCACAATATATATTAATGATTGAGATAAGGGAGTTAAATGTAATCTGTGTTGTCTGCAGATTTCAACAGATTGGTATTGGTATTGGTTTATTATTGTCACATGTACCAAGGTACAGTGAAAAACTTAGTTTTGCAAGCCATCCATATGGATCATTTCAAAACATAAGTATTTTGAGGTAATACAGGGAAAAGCAATAACAGGATGCAGAATATAGTGTTATGATTACAGTTACGGAAAAAGTGCAGTGCAGGTAGACAATAAGGTGCAACGGCCATGATGAGGTAGATTGTGAGGTCAAGAACCCATCTTTAATGTACAAGAGGTCTGTTCAAGAGTCTTATAACTGCGGGATAGAAGCTGTCCTTGAGCCTGGTGGTGTGTGTTTTCAAGCTTTTGTATCTGCTGCCCAATGAAAGAGGGCAGAAGAGAGAATGTCCAGGATGGGAGGGGTCTTTGATTATGCTGGTTGCTTTCCCGAGGCAATGAGAAGTCTAGACTGAGTCCATAGACGGGAGGCTGGTTTTCATGATGGACTGAGCTGTGTCCACAACTAGAACATAGAACAGTACAGCACAGGAACAGGCCCTTCGGCCCATGACGTTGTGCTGAACTAATTAAATTAGTAATTAAACACCTAACTAAACTAATCCCTTCTGTCTACACAATGTCCATATCCCTCCATTTCCCGAACATTCATGTGCCTATCCAAGACCCTCTTGAACACTCCTATCGTATCTGCCTCCACCACCACCCCAGGCAGCACATTCCAGGCACCCATCACTTTGTAAAACAAAACTTTCCCTGCACATCTCCTTTGAACTTGCCCCCCATCACCTTAAATGCATGCCCTCTGGTATCAGACATTTCAACCCCGGGAAAAAGATACTGGCTGTCTACTCTCTGCAACTTCTTGCAATCTTGGGCAGAGCAGTTGCCATACTGGATACCCATACCTGGATAGGATGGGATTGGTGAAGGACACACTTTGCTCTTCCTGAAAGTCGTTGGTCTTCAAGTTCAAGGAGATGGCACATCCAAAGTGCAGGAATACATGCTGAGAGACACACTGGAGCTCAGTGCAGCCATTACAACTGCTCAGTGGGGAAGGAGCATAATCTAGGATCCTGTTGCCAATGGAGGGGCTGGGAGCAATGTAGCAGCCTTTCAAAGCTTCACTGATGTAAAGTTTAGGGTGGAAACATGAGTGATGTTGATGCACTATAAAGGAATGTTTTGAATTGCAATCAATGCAGACAATGACATGTCCTGATCATATTTACTGTATATATAATAAATAAAGTATACTTTTGGAAAAAAAAATCCTCCCCTTTTCTTATAGTTCCCCTAATTATAAAGGCTAGCACTCTATTAGTTTATTATTGTATCTGACTGCTACGTTTTAGTAATCTGTGTATGTGATGGCACCAGAGAGTGGTCACATTTCGCAGTTCGGGAAGTCTGACCACCTGGTCGTGCTTCTACTTACAGGCAGAGTCTGAAGAGTGCAGCACCGGAGGAGAGGACCACAAAGGTATGGTCCAGGGAGGCAGAGAAGTGTGTCCAGGGTTGCTTTGGATCAGTGAACTGGACCATATTCAAGGATTCATCAATAACGGATCTGAAAGAATATGCCACAGTCATCAACGACTTCATCAAGACCTGTCTGGACGCGTGACTGCCCACAAAAAAACAAATTGGTTCTTCCCAAACTAGAAGCCCTGGATGAACCAGGAGATTCACAGTCTGCTGAGGGCTAGATCTGTGGTGTTCAGGATTGGCAATCCAGAGACCTACAAGAAGTCCAGGTACGACCTCGGGAAGGTTATCGCGAGAGTGAAGGGGCAATTCTGGATGAAGCTGGAGAACCAAACAGACGCTCAACAGCTGTGGCAGGGCCTGAACACCATTATTTCTTACAGGGCGAAAATGAATAGCATAAACAGCAATGACACATTACTCCCTGATGAACTTAATGCCTTTTATGCAAGCTTTGAGAGGGAGAATAATGACACGCCTATGCGAGTCCCCACAGCATCTGACGACCCTGTGATCTCAGTCTCAGAGGCCGACATCAGAACATCTCACAGGAGGGTGAATCCTCACAAGGTGTCAGGCCCTGATGGCGTACCTGGTCGAGTGCTAAAAACCTGCGCAAACCAACTGGCTGGAATGTTTAGGGACATCTTCAACCTCTTGCTTCTGCCATCTGAGTTTCCCCACTTGCTTCAAGATGGTATCAATTGCACTGGCGCCCAAGAAGAGCAGCGTGACCTGCCTCAATGACTACCATCCAGTTGCACTTACATCCATCATAATGAAGTGCTTCAAGAGGTTGGTTATGGCCTGAATCAACTCTTGCCTCAGCAAGACCTAGACCCATTTCAATTTGCCTATCACCATAATAGGTCTGCAGCAGATGCTGTTTCGCTGGCTCTCCACTCTGCTCTGGACCACCTAGACAACTGAATCATGTACGTCAGGCTGTTGTTCATCAAAATCTCCAATTGAATCCTTGACTTCCACGCTGGGAGACCACAATCAGTATGGATAGGAAACCTCATCTCCTCCTCACTGACCATCAACACAGGCGCACCTCAGAGTTGTGTGCTTAGCCCCCTCTAGAGTATAGGGTGCTTATACAGAGTTGTGTGCTTAGCCCCCTCTGTGACTGTGTGGCTAAGTATAGCTCCAGTGCCATCTCCAAATTTGCTGATGATAGCACTGTTGTTGGCAGAATCATGGATGGTGATGAGGAGGCATACACGAGTGAGATAGGTCAGCTGGTTGAGTGTGTCATAACAACGACCTTGCACTCAACATCAGCAAAACCCAGGAACTGATTGTGGACTTTAGCAAGGGGGAGTCAGGTGAACATGCACCAGACCTCATTGAAGGGTCTGCGGAGGAAAGGGTGAGCAGCTTCAAGTTCCTGGCTATCAACATCTCTCCTGGGCCCAGCACATAGATGTACCTGTGAAGAAGGTGTACCAGGGTCTCTACTTTGTTAGAAGTTTAAGGAGATTCGGCATGTCATTGAAGACTCTGACAAACTTCTGCAGATGTATGGTGGAAGGCATTCTGACTGGTTGCATCATGATCTGGTATGGAAACTCCAATGCACAGGTGTGCAAGAGAATGGTGGATTCAGCCAGTTCCATCAGGGTACAGCTCTCCCCACCATTGAAGACATATATAAGAAGCGATGTCTCAGGAAGGTGACATCCTTCATTAAGGACCCCCACTATCTGGGCCATGCCCTCTTCTCATTGCTGCCATCAGGCAGGAGATTACAAGAGACTGAAGACCTACACCTCAAGGTTCAATGATAGCATCTTCCTCACTGCCATTAGGTTCTTGAACCGAACTGAAAAACCCTAACACCACCACACACTATATATCTCTTTTTCTGTCAACTTGCACTAATGTTATTATGTTTATTTTAGGTTATTTATCTTGCAAGTTATATATAATTTATGTTAATTTAAGTCTATGTTAACTTATATTTTTTATGTTTGTAATGTACTATGCTGCTGCCGCAGAAAGGCTTTCCTGGCATTTATACCCTGGGTATATATGTCTATGACACTGAACTTAAACTTGAAACTTGAAGAGAAGTGGGCGAAGTCGGAAACATTTGTTCATGTTCTAGGGTTTGGTTATGGTTGGCCTGTCCAGAAGGGGGAAAAACATATCCTGTCATCGTGGATTTAAAGAGTCTAAATAGCAAAAGCAGGAGATTAATTTAGTCGCATTGTTTTATAAATAATAATCTGCGTTATTTGCAATTAAAAGTAAGTTTTTTTTAAAAAAAAGTAAAGGGGTAAATACCGTGCACTCAAGCTGTGTGTGTATTGTTTTCACCTTGCGGTAGAACTGACGCTAGAGAGGACTGAGGAGTGGTTTGTGGAAGGGAGTGAATAACATTTCAGGATGGAACCACAGGTCACAGCAAATCCGACTTTCGATCCCAGTGGTAATTTACCCAAATGTTTGCTAATTTTACTAGAAATGTAGATCTAATTAATGCCAAAATATCCCTGACTGATCTATTTATTCGGTGGTTGCTCGTCTTGTTTTCGGTGGCGTTTAATCTACTTCAATTCTTGTGGAAGTTTGTTCCTGTTCATTGGACCATAATCTTCCTCTGGCCACTGTTCGTGCTGTTCTTTCCTAACTCAAAAGTGTATGTTTTGCGGGATAATTTAATAACCGTGTAAATTGAACTTTGAAGCGAGGGGAAACTTGCGGTCGAAATTGGGTGTCAGCATTATGAAATAGTGCAAGGATTGGAAAGGAAGTGCAAATTGAAATGGGTGAAATTCGTGCTAAACAGGAACAAAAAGGGAAAAGAAGACTGAATCGAGGACGAAAATTATCTAATAGTTGTTAACATTTAAAGTGACGGCACTCCACTTCTGGTATTGGACATTAACACAGCACATTGATCACGGAGTACTTTGACTGACGCGTATAGGATTTAACTTTATGCATCTGTCAAGAAAACACGTGAACTTAATGTTTATGAATGCATTTCAGTGACAAGGCAGACAAAGCAATACCATTCTGTGGAATATCGGACAACAATTTTGAGATTTCCCTTTCTGTGCATCAGTCCCTTGTTCCTTCTCTCTCTCTCTCTCTCTCTTCCCCATCCGTGCTGTGGCATTTGCACGTTACCTTGCAAAACAGTTCAAAGCGTATTTTGATATTTTGTTACGAGTATTTAATCTCACATGGTCAACAAAATAATACTTTTTGCAAGAATAAAAGTTACAGTCTTTCTCTGGTTTATTCTAAAAATACAGGCTGAAAACATTTCAGAAGAGATTAATATTTTATCAATCAAATAATTTTTATTTGATTATTAAGACTGATGTGGTAGTTGGTGTGTGATCTTGATTTGAGCTATGGGATTACATTTGTTGTTTTATTGTATCTCTAATTAAGTAATGGATACTGTTTGTAGTACCTAACATTCTAATTGGTTTAAATAATTTGCAGAATTTGTATTCACTTCACCCAATGCATGTAGCTGCAGTTTTTAAAACTGTTTAACAAGAAAGCTAATCAATCTGGTTAATATTCAAAAGTAGTTAACTCTGAATTAGATAATCTTTGCATTTTGTTTGTTGCTCGATAACCAGAAAAGTTCCAATGCACAAACTTTTCTTCTTTTACTTGCCCCACAACTTTTACTGATTGAGTTTTTCTTTAAAAAGGAAAAATAACAGAATACTAAGCCACCGGTAAGGTTGGTAATCTTGATTGTAATGAAAATATTAGTGTGGGCATGTTTTAAATTATTCTGTTCTTTCTTTTCCCCTACCAATTGTTGTGATCAGTTGAGTAATATGATCTACGCTGGAAGAATTTTGCAATACACTTGCATGCAATCTTGTGACTCAGTTTGGTTCAGGAATGTCAATGATGTCCAATCCTACACCCCACCATGCTATAGAGCAGGGATTCTGAAACACCTCTATCAGGATCCACAAACAATGGTTCACCCCTCTTTACACCCAACTTGTGTTTGGCTGTGATAGGTTTTTCTTTTCCTCATTCTGTGACTTATTAGGGCAAATGGTTGTCTTTCAAAGTTTAATAACTTCATTAATGTGTTCAATTATTAGACCATTTAGTTGTTTTTAGCACTTAGCTGTTGTAAATAATTGTGTTTAGGGCTCAATTTAGTAAATGGGAAATTGGAATGATAACTTGCAGACATTGTGGATAAGCAAATAGAACTGGGGATCACGGGACTATGAAAATAAAAATGTGATTTAAAAATAGACAAATTTTAGGTATAGAATGTTCTGGTATCAGGGTGGCAGAGTGGGTGTTTTCTACATGCGGATGTCTTCTGAACCCATGTGCATGTTCTTTTCCATACTTTTTTTCACAGTCCTGTATCACTTTCTCTTTCATCCCTCTCACATTCCTTTTCCCCTAAGAGCCTTCCTCCATTCCTTAGCCCCACCTTTCCGTCCCTTGTCTTCTACTCCTACTTTCTCAATTCTACCCTGTCCCTGTCACAGCCATCAGCCTCTTTGCTATCTCCTGGGTGAGGCTGCCTCACCACTGCTGATTCCCAAGTGTTTGTGTGCACAGTCCACACTAGTCAGTGACTAGGGACTGGCCCACAGACTGTGTTATTGCTAGTTGCCAAGCCAGGGCTGTTCTCCCACTCTATGACATGAAAAATAACTCTCACTGCTACTGCTGGGCATCTGGTTGGGACAGAAAGAGCTATTGCATCCATCCAGGCCCAGAGGCTTCCTTTGTTCAAAACCTAAAGGCCCTGCCATGTTTAGAATTGGCGTAGCAGTTAAATTACCAGACCAGTAATGCAGAGACCTAAAGAAATGATCCAGATATTCAAAATTCAAATCCCACTATAGCAGTTGTGAAATTTAAAAATTCAGTTTTTCATCTGGAATTTTAAAAATAGAGCTACTGTATTGTCATAAAATTCAACTGGGTCACCAATGTCCTTTAGGGAAGGAAATCTGCCATCCTTACCTGGTACATGACTTCAGACTTCCTAATACGATAGAAAAGGCCTAATGAGCCACTTATTTCATGTGCATTTAAGGATGGGCAATAAATGCTGGCCATACCAGTGATAACTAGGTTCCATTTTTTTTAAAAGCAGAACTGACAATAAGCAGCTTTACTGCCTTCAGGAGAATCTTGCTTGCTTCACTATTCTCCCAGAAACTCCCAGCCTTGTGTTCCATTTGACACCTGCTCTCTCGGGGTGAGCCCATTGCTTTTCCCTCCACCACCCTCTGATCTCAGCAGCCATGCCACAAACCTTTGGCCTCATTTGGATAGCTCCCAGCCTGAAAATTTTCCCAGAGAAAAAACTTGCAGGAGGTCTATTTGCCTGGTGTCACATGTAAATTGATAAATTGATTTATTATTGTCACATATACCTAGGTACAGTGGAAAAACTTTGTTTTGCATGCCAACTCTACAAATCATTTCATCATATCAGTACATTGACATAGTACAAGAGAAAAGCAATAACAGAATGCAGAATAAAGTGTAACAGTTACAGAAAAAGTGCAGTGCAGGCTGACGATAAGGTGCAAGGCTATGACGAAGTAGATTGTGAGGTCAAGAGTCCATCTTTAATGTACAAGAGGTCTGTTCAAGAGTCTTATAACAGTGGGATAGAAGCTGTTCTTGAGCCTGGTGGTGTGTGTTTTCAAGCTTTTGTATCTACTACCCGATGGAAGGGGGCAGAAGAGAGAATGTCCAGGATGGGAGGGGTCTTTCCCCAAGCAATGAGAAGTATAGACAGAGAGGCTATTTTTTCTGATGGGACTGAGCTGTGTTTACAGCTCTCTGCAATTTCTTGCGACCTTGGGCAGAGCAGTTGCCATGCTGAGCTGTGATGCATCTGGATACGATGGGATTGATGAAGGACACATTTTGCTCTTCCTGAAAGTCGTTGGTCTTCAAGTTCAAGGAGATGGCACATTCCAAAGAGCAGGAATACATGCTGTGAGACACACTGGAGCTCGGTGCAGCCATTACAAATGCTCAGTGGGGAAGGAGCATAGTCAAGGGTCCTGTTGCCAATGGAGGGGCTGGGACCAATGTAGCAGCCTCTTAAAGCTTCACTGATGCAAAGTTTAAGGTGGAAACAGAAGTGATGTTGACGCACTATAAAGGAACGTTTTGAATTGCAATCAATGCAGATAATGACATACAGTATCCTGACAGAGTCCATGGAGGGGAGGCTGGTTTTCATGATGTGCTGAGCTATGTTCTCATCTCTCTACAGTTTCTTGTAGTCAGTCTCGGGCAGAGCAGTTGCCATACCAAGCCATGATTCATCTGGATAGGATGCTTTCTATGGTTCATCTATAAGTCGTTGTTTAAGAACAGCTGCTCATGATATTGTCACCTCCAGCAGACACCATTTGTGTTTTATCAGTCCTTGCCAATCCACTTCTTTTAGTTTTCATATCAAAAATCAATATGAATAGGATTGTAATGCTAAATTTTAATTTTTTTTCTTTTTAGAAAGGAGACTCACAGGTATCTTTTTCTTGTTTCTTTCAAAGCGTTCCAAAGTATTTTATAGCACTTGGGGTTTTGCAGTTTTGAAGTGTTGTGTCTATTGCAATGTAGGAAATGTGATAGCTAATTTATGCACAAGCTCCTACAAACAGCAAGCTGAAAATAACCAGATAATAGTTTTTGAAGAACAGATGTTGAATTTTGGCCAAGGATTCTGTGGATAACGTAGAACAGCACAGTATGGGCCCTTTGGCCCACGATGTTGTGCCGACCTATATAAACCTACTTCATGATCAATCTAACCCTTCCCTCCTACACAGCCCATAACCCTCCGTTTTTCTTGCATCCATGTGCCTATCTAAAAGTCTCTTAAATGCCTCTACCTCCACCCCTGGCAGTGCATTCCAGGCACCCACCACTCCCTGTAAAACAAAAACCTACCTCTGACATCTCCCCTAAACTTTCCTCCTCTGACCTTAAGTTGATGTCCTCTGGTATTGGGCATTGCCGCCCTGGGAAAAAGATGGTGGCTGTCCACTCTATCTATGCCCCTCATAATCTTATACACCTCTATCAAGTTGCCTCTCATCCTGCATTGCTCCAAAGAGAAAGGCCCTGGCTCGCTCAACCTTTCCTCATAAGACATGTTCTCTAATCCAGGCAGCACCACATCCTTCCCGGAATGAGGTGACTAGAACTGAACACAATACTCTGTGGTCTAGCCAGAGTTTTATAACATATGTGCTTTTTCTCCAAATTATGCCAGCAGTGTTTTATGACCACCTGAGAGAACTGATGAGGCTTCCACTTAATATCTCAACTAAAATCTGATGGTGCTTCTTTCATCCTGCACTGCTCTTTAATGTCATCCTGGATTTTTTATGTTCATGTCTCTGGAGTGGAACTTGAGCCCACAAGTTCTAACTTGGGTGACTGCAGCAGCCGATCCCTATTCCTGGTTTTGCTATTTGAATTTATTACTTTCATCATGCCTTCCAAGCTTTTTAGCTTAATTCTGTAAATCCTGGCCAGAATTTGTATGGGGCTAAAGTTCAGCATTAGTTATCTACACCCCTCAGGCTTAGTATTTCATTCAAGTACCATCAGCAATGCATCCTCCAATCATCTACCCTTTAACTATAATCGTGACCACCTCCTTGAAAAGCTTAAGAACTGCAGATGTTGGAAATCTGAAAGGAAAAACAGAATATACTGGGGATCTGGAAGAACCTCTACTGGAACGTTAAAGAAAAGACAATTGAGGATATATGCAGGTTCTTCTCTGACAGATGGGAGAATTTATAAAGGGGAATAAGGAAATAGCAAAGCAATTAAATAAATACTTTGATTTCACAGAACATACAGAAAAAAACCTTTCAATACCAGAAAATCAAACATCTAGCAAGAATGAAGAACTGAAGGGAATTGGTGTTCTTTTTATTAAAAAAAAGTATGAGTGAAGTTGATGAGACTGAAAGGCGAGGATTTGCATTCCAAAATTTTTAAAGAGGTGACTATAGGGTTAGTAGTTTTCATCTTTCAAAATCTGAGAGTCTGGAACGGTTTGTTTTGGAGGGTAGCAAATGTGCTTGCTATTTAAGAAAGGAGGGAGAGTGAAAATGGGAAACCACTGATTTGTTAGCCTAAACTCGACAGGGAAAATGTTGAAATCTATAGTGAAGGATATAATAATAGTAGACTTAGAAAATAATAGTAGACTTAGAAAAGAATAATAGAACTGACCAGAATCAGCATGGATGTGTGAATGGGTTTGTCTAATTTATTTGGAGCTCTTTTGGCTATGTGATAGTAGAATAGTTAAGGGAGAACCACTGGATATTGTATATTTAGATTTTCAGAAGATTTTTAATAAGGTCCCACACAAACAATCAGTGAACTTGACCTTATTATGATCCTAATTGTATTCCAAGCTTTCAGCTGAATTGTGTAAATCCTGGCCAGAATTCATATGGAACCAAAGCCCATTGTTCCATCAGTTCTGGATCTTAAGATGAACTCCTACTTTGGCACTGGTTTTCTGCATCTTGATTGATTATGTACACCCCTCAGGATTTGTATTTCATGCAAATATCATCAACAATGCATCCTCCAATGAATTACCCATTAAATATAATCTTGTCCTCCATGAAAAGCAGATGATACAAGACTAGGTAGGATCAAGGAGGAGCATGTAAAGAGGCATCAAGGCGATTGTAGGCAAGCTAAATGAGTAGTGAGAACAAGGCAGATGAAAAATAATGTGGAAAATGTGAAGTTTCCCACTTTGCTACACAAAAGTACTCCACTTTTCTAGATGATGAGAGATTGAGAAATGTTGATGTTCAAAGGGACCTAGGTCTACTAGGATACAAGTCACTGAAAGCCAATGTGCAGGTACAGCAAGCAATTAGGAATGCAACTGGTATGTTGTTTTGTTTTATTATGGGAGTATTTGAGTACTCGAGTAAGGAAGTATTACTGCAATTTATATAGGGCCTTTGTGAGACCATTAAGGGAAAAAAAGGATATAGTTGCTGGAGAGGGAGTGCAATGATGATTTGCCAGATTGGTTCCTGAGATAGTGGGTTTGCCATATGAGTGGAGATTGAATAGACCAGATCTTTAATGTTAAGAAGAATGAGAGGTGAGTTCATTAAAATTTACGGAATTCCTACAGGATAGATGCAGGGAGAATGTTTTCCCAGGCTGCGTTGAATTAGGAGTAACTGTTCTAGAATAAGTGGAAGGCCATTTGAGATTGAAATGAGGAGAAATTTCTTCATTCAGTGGGTGGTAAATCTTTGGAATTTCCTATCCTGGATTACAGTGGAGGGTCAGTCATAAAGTTTACTCAAAACAGGAATTGATAGATTTTGAGGAAATAAGGGAGATGGGAATAATGCAAGAAAATGAAGCTGTTCAACCATGAACAATGAATAGTGGAGCAGGCTCAAACGACCAGAGCCTCATCCCACCCTGCTCTTATGTTACGCCAGCAGGTCAGGTAGGATCTGATCTTGGTGTTACAGCTATGTCTATTTAACTTCCACTGCCTAGTTCCTATTCACTTGTGGTTTTGTTTATTCAGACAATTTAGGCCAAGGTTCTATTTTCTTCAACCTCCAGCCCATTCAGCAACACTTTTTCTTTTCTCTTTATCCTTTCAAGACCCCTTTCTTCTGTCACCGTGCTTCCATAATTTTTCCTTGTACTATCATTTTTGTTCCTTGATCTGTCAGTGATCTTTATATTCCTGCTACTACTTTCATTTCTATTGGACAAAGACCACAGCTTCCATTAATACCTCTCTCATAGCATCTTCATTTGTCCCTGATACCTTACAGCAACGACCCATAGCTTGTCCCTCCTACTCTTGCTGGTCTGTCTGCCCAATCTGCCTGCTGAGGGCTCATCTCATTCCCCTCCCATCTCTGCGACTGGGTTATCAATTACTGTCTTACTCCTTAGAATTTACTAGAGTATCCATTCATGTGAACTAGACTCATTTCCACCAACAAACAGCCACCACCCTCTCCCCATCTACTACCTCATGATGTCTTCTGTTTCTGTCAAGAAGGAAAGATGCAGTAACAAATGTGAAGTAGGTGATACCCTCATCGCCTGCTTCACATTTGTTACTGCATCTTTCCTTCTTGAGGATTTATCCCAGATCTTTTTTTTCCACTTCCTTAATGCATCAGATTCTATTATCTATATTGATGTCACTAGTGATAAAAGTAATGTCTTACCTGTATGCAAGCATCATTTCAGCTATTTTCCTACTGGTGTGCTGTGCTAGCCTATACCTGTTTGCTTTGACCTCTGGATGACACTAACTCTGCCTACTGCTACTTTTCTTGGTCCATCCACTACCTCTGAGCTGTTTGTTTGATCCAAAATCTTTCCATCTATTTATTTGGAAAACTAAAGCCACAAACTAGGTTTCCTAGCAAGGATTCCATCTGTTCCCATGGTCACTGTTTGAATCCCAGTCTTGACACCCTTTGCGACCATGAGCTCAGATTCTGACACCATACTCTCCACTTCGCTGCCTTAAGCTTTATAATTCCTTTCCTAAAATGTAAAATTCTGTGTCTTTCTTCAAGCTTTTGGCTGGCTTCTCTAATATCTCCTTAAGTATATCGATATCAGATTTTGTTTGAGAATCCAAAAGCAAAATACAACAGATTCTGGAAATCTGGAATAAAGATTTTGGAAATATTCAGCAAGTTGGGTAACAACTGCCGAGAGCAAAACAGTTAAACATTTCAATCTGATGACCTGTTTCTCTCTTGACTGTCTTGACGCGTATTTCCAGCATTTTCTGTTTCAATTTGCTTGATAATGTTTGCAGTATACAGCCTTTGAACATTTTAATATATTTATTGCTCATTATATAATTATTAATTATCATTAACAGATGTTAGTTGAACAACATCAAAATTTTCATTCTTGTTCTAAATCTTTACGTCCGTAGAATACTAGTGGGCCATTGTCAAGTTGAGCCTGTTCCAGTCAGTGTAAATCTCACATCACACTGCTGCTATAACTGGTGCCCTTTAAAGGAAGATCTGAAGAACAAATACTAAATGTGATCTAGGCTAATGCTGAAACTAATTTGAGAAATGAAACCAAAAAAAAGAGCCTGAAGTTTTGGTACTGAAGTTGAAAGGTACAGCAGATAAAAAAAATACTTGTGATTCAAACAACAGTTTATTGTTTCTAAGTTTCTTTTGACCTTATACGTAGCACAAGTGATAAAAAGGTTAGAACAATTGGAATTAAAAAATGAAGAATGTCAAGAGCAAGAAATAAATTTATCATTTAGAAATTTGCAACTAAAATATGAGAATAATACTATTCAGTTTATATTTTTGCTGTTGACTACCAGTAAGTTTTAATACTTGCAGCACTTCAGAGGAGAAAGTTATGGATGAGTTTTGTTGCTACTATTCTTATAACTGTTTTAATTTTTATTCTGAAACCAGAACACCAGCATATCCGCTACAACCCTCTCCGTGATGAGTGGGTCCTGGTCTCTGCTCACCGGATGAAACGCCCTTGGAAAGGGCAGGTTGAGAAATCGTCAGAGGTGAACATTGCACGTCATGATCCAACTAATCCTCTATGCCCTGGAGCAGTGAGGGCAAATGGAAAGGTAATGCATAGATTTGCAATGGCAGATGCATGATCTTTAAACCAGTGTGATAAACTTCATTTGTTTGAACGTAGATACCAAATGTTTTTAACATTTACCATATTGAGGTTCTAGTTATAGAATGGAATCTTGAGAAATTGGTCTTTGACAACTAATTCCACCTCTCTGCAATTAGTTTACACAGAACTGTTGTTTCAACAGAATATAAAAGCTAGTTCAATTGGTTCTTCGAAACAATTAAGACAGTTGTCTGGTGTTAAATGCTATTATAATGACAGTACATGGCACTATCTGAGACTGACAAACCAGTGAACCAATGCATGCAGAAAATGCTTTGGGCAGGTGAACAGGAGGGTAATAAAGACTTTGTTGAAGAAAATGTCATTGGTAAATGGATGAGCTAATCTAAGTAGCCAAGCTCCAAGCTCTGCAGCTATAAGTGTTTAAGAAGTTAATGAAAGAGCAACATGGGCAACCTAAAACACAGGACATCTTCAGAGCTCTGGTAATAGTCGATGAATGATGTAATAGCTTAGTAACATCGGTTTCCTGATATTCTGTGTTGCAAAATAGCCAATGAAAAGGACTTTGTAACATGAAAACTGACTTGGAGAAATCAAATCAAATCAATTTGGTTTAACTTTATAAGAATCCTATCACGAGATCCCATATTTAGTCATCGTGCCCTTAGTGATTTTGATAAGAAGTTAAGAAAAGACTGAGAGGTTAATTTTGTGAACTGCAAATGCAAAGAGGGGAGAATAAATTTCTTAAAACTTGGAATTATTTTCATTTAGAAAATTTATTTTCATTTAGAAAGTAATGGATTGAAATACACCTGAATTTTAAATAGATTAGAAGTTAAGTTAGATTTAACCAGCTTGTTTGAACAAGTGTATGTTTGAGAAATATGATGTTCCCTGATGTATTCAAAAATTGGGGGAGAATGGGGAAGAAAATGATTCTTTTGTTAATATTTTCTAGCAAGGCATCCTTTATATTTCCTGCGTTAAGAGTCCACTGTGGCACTAGAGTCATTTGCAAGCTTGACAGAATAGGGTTTACAAATGCCCTTGTCTGAGAGACATCAGAAATCTAATCTTTGAATCCATGCCACAAAATGGTTTTGGTCTTCATGATAGAATATGGCAAAATTTTGTGTATAATAAAACCTGCATCTGAAAAATACTATATACATCACAGATCAAACTACTTTTGATTTAATAATAAGCAATCTAGAAAGCTTCTCCCTCTCTCTATACAAAACTTTTCATTTTCTGCTGCCAAGTTTTTATAAGGTTGTGTAGTGGAGAGGGGATGTTGCACTATCTACATTAGAAATGATTTAAAATGCTACAAATACTGTAGTAGTTTCTGCAACATTTGAACTGAATGTGTGAGATAAGCCTTAGGCTAAATTTGAGATCAATTCTTACGTTTGTTGTAATTTGTTTGATTTGTGTTTCAAAAATTTAGTACCTATTTAAACATGCTTAAAAATATGCAGTAGTTATAGAAATTAATTTTCCTGATTCCATTATCTAATATTTTTTGTTGCATTCTGATCTCACTCCATTATATCCATCATAGCAATTGATGGTTTTGCATTTTCCTTTCTAAAAGAAGTGTATATTATAAAGTTGATTATATGAATAATGCATGACCTGGTCCATGTAAAGATTCTTTTGTTTCATTTTGCAAAGGTGAACCCAGTATACAAAAGTACTTATGTTTTTGATAATGACTTCCCGAGTCTTCAACCAGATGCTCCAGAGCCAGGTACAAGCCTTTCCAAAATCTTTCTGTGGTTTATGTCCTTTGTATTTTTGGATTGGAATTTTTTCTTTTATGTTGTTAAGTAGATCCCATCTTTCCCAGTAGAACCATAAGCTTCCTACTTTCTAATGGCAGACTAACAGTAGTTAAGGAATCACACCATCCCAGGACATGTGCAGCTACAGAGTTGTTTTAGCTGCTATTTCTACTTGCTAATCCAGGTTACTCGCTCTCTCCCAGCTCTTTTCTCTATCCTTTGAAACAGTTTCCTGAATGCCATTGTAGTTAGGTATTGCAGGTTCATATTCAAAGTGAAAGTGACAAGAGGATAATTCAGTCTTCTCAAGTCCTAGGTTAAACCTATTTTGGATTGACACAGTTGTGTGAATGTACATTTTGTTTCATCAAGTAATTCTGTAGTTGGGTTGGCACTACTGGTTAGAATGTACATTTCTCAACTAACATTCATTTCAAGGTTTGTTATTTCCCCCTCCGCAAAAGATCCCATTTTGAACAAAGGACCTGAAAAAGAGGGAAAATGTAGACTGTGGACCTAATATCTCTTGTCGGAGTAACATTTATTAAAGTGGTTTAAGTAATGAGTAAAATTGCTTCCCTTGGATTCTATTTTAAAAATACTATCCCTCTTAAACCCACAGGTGTCAGTGAGCATCCACTATTTCAAACAAGAGCTGCTAAAGGAATTTGGTAACTATTTATTTGGTGAATATTTATAACATGAACATACTGTGAATCTTCAAAGCTGTATTGTCCCAAATCTACAGTAAAATCTGTGCTTTTGAAGTGATTAGTGGTTTTACTTACACATAACATGTGACTACATTTCACATCATGAACAAAACATTAACATGACAAAGAATAACCAAAAAGGATCCCTCAGTACATCATGTTGATAAAAGACCTGACTGATAAATTTGAGAGAATATTCCACATGTAATACTATTTTGTCATTTAATTATAGAAAATGATCAGTCATTCTATAATGAAGATGAATATCCATAGCATGAATCTAATGCTCATTTCAGACTTGCTTCTTTTCCCTTGCACTGTATTTTATAGTATCGTCTGTACTAAGGCAGACCATGAACCCAAACTGATCTATACCAATGCTGATACGCCACACGAATCTTTTTCTGCTCTCTTATCTGTGAACATATCCTTCTATTCCATTCTACCTCGTGCACTTAGCTAATTTTCTCTTTCTCTTAAATGCATCTGTGTTATTTGCCTTTACTCTTTCATGTGGTAGTAAGTTCCATTTTCTGAATGACAAACCTTCTGAATTTCTTACTGGATCTATTAGTGACTAGTTATGACCTCTCCCATAAGAGGTAATATCTGATTACCCTATCCAATGTCTGCATTATTTTTAAAGAACTCAATCATGTTATCTTTTGGGCATTTTTAAGAGGTGGGGGTGGCACAGTGGAGCAGCTAGTAGAGCTGCTGCCTCATAGCCCCAGCGACCCGCGTTCTAACCTCTCCTCCCAAGCTGCCTGTGTGGAGTTTGCAGATTCTCCCTGTGGCTGCCTGGGTTTCTTCCAGATGCTCTGGTTTCCCCCCACTTCCCAAAGGTGTGCGGAGTTGAGGGTCTGTTTCCATGCTGGATGGTTCTATGTCTCTAGAACTGCAGCAACCTGTACAGTCTTTCCTGGTGCTTAAGTTGTGGGCATGCTATGTCGGCGCCGGAAGTGTGGCAACACTTGCGGGCTGCCCCCCAGAACACTATGCAAAAAATGCATTTCATTGTGTGTTTCGATGTACATGTGACTAATAAAGATCTTATCTTAATCCCTCTGTTCTGGCTCCTTTTCTTCAAGCAGTGCCACCCCCATCTGCTACTCCATTCAATGAGAAAATGATAAAAATGACATTGTCTCAATGTTGTACCTGAATGAAGCATCAGGGTGACCCTGGGATGCTATTTGTTGAATAAAATGTTGAGTTCTTCAGTATCATTGGAACTGCATGGAACTTCCCTTGCATCCCTGACATGATACATTGGTTTCACAAAATAAGGAGTTGGGACATAGGTCTCCATGATTGCAGCAAGTAAAGCATTCATCCAAGACCAACACCAGTCTTCAGCTTTGCTCAATTCAATCATCTCCACTGCAAATCACCAATAAATCTCCAAGAAATTAGCTGTCCCTCTAAATAGTGCAGCTGAAAGGCTTGTCCCTGCTAATGATCATCATTATGTGCCCCACAGTGTTCATAAAAGTGAATCAATTTTGGCAGCAGAGGTGTCAGTGGCCATTAAGCATTTTGTAATGCTTGATGGTGATCCTTGCGATAGAGTTGAAATCACAGTTAGTGATTTTCCAGAATAGTTCGATTGCATAGTATGGAAAGAACAAAACTTCTGGTAACTTGGATGAAAAACCTCTGAGATTTCAATTCTTTATATTCAATCCGGATGGTAAAATCTCTGTGCAAGAAGCATAAGTTTGTGTAATTGCCTTTTGATTTTTTTTCTTGCTTGTTTGTATCAGTTTCCGTATTTGTTTAGATTTAAAACTATGCAGATGGCAATGCCTACATGTGGTACATTAATAAGTTATTGCAATGCTAAGTTCGAAATTAATGAAGTGGCCAACATTATAGTGATGGTATTTGTCTTTAATTAAACTTTGTCTTGTGATTAATTACATATTTTCTTTCAGTAAGGTCATGTGCTTCCATCCTCATTCCGACATCACCTTGCCATTGATGTCTATTTCAGAAATTAGAACTGTGATTGACAAATGGGCAGAGCTCATGGAAGAACTAGGACCAGGGTATCAATGGGTGCAGGTAATAAAAACTAAAAGCCATTGGTTTGTCTCTTAGGCAATTTTGTGCTTTATTCATATAAATGTTCCTCTCAACTAACTTCCTGATCCCTAATTTGCACTTCGAAGCAGAATACTTGTTCATATGGGTTCTGGAAATCCTTTACTAAGGCCAATTGCTTCCATTAAGATGCATCTTTAATTAACTGTTTGTCACTTATCCTACTATCTCTTTTTATAGCTCAATGTAAAATGTTGTTAGATAACACTGCTTTGAAACACTTGGAATGGTTTGATGTGTTAAAAAATCTTTCATTCTTTATATAAAAAAGGAAGTTGCTTAATTTTTGCAGAGTTGAGACATTATTGAATTGAGTAATACATCCAGAAAGCCTTGTTAAAAAGAAATGTTGATAAGTAAGCTTTTTATTATGTAAATTGGATATGCTGGATTGTAGAGCTAGAAATGGGAAATTTGTCATGGGTGTTGTGGCTTTTCATCTTGTGAGATTGTGGTGCAGTATGAGAGTTGTGGTTACTTTACTCCAAAAGAACTACCATCCAAACGGTATACCCAGGGTACATCAAGATAACGTATGTCACATATTTATATACACATCACAACAGCAATACACTTTAACAGTATTTTAATTAGTTATAAAGCATTTTGGGACATTCCAACATTTTATATATGATTTTATGTATTAATATGTTGCTGAAACTGACTGACGTTTGCACTGGGACTGGACGGCAATATTTTTCTGGGGTGTTGTTGGTGGGCATTACAGTTCAAATCAGTATGCGAGGCTCAAATGATAATTCACCACTAATTAAATAGTCATTCGTTTGAGTGGAGGAAATCTTCCCTAAGTAGTGCTTTGTCAACAGCTTCAGGGTGAGCTCGAAATCCACAACGTTATTGCAAATAAGCAGAAGAATGATAGATGAAAGAATACGTGGACATCTTGAATTTCACTAAATAACCGCTAATCCACTTGTAAGGGAATGTAAGCAGATATTGAGAATTCAGAACAATGATGGAGAAAGAACATTTCAATGATATAAATACTAAATTTATTAATATATTAACAAAGCAACAAGTTACTAAAATATTAGTCAAGCAATGCGTCTCTCACCCTTTTACCCACTGGGGACTCCGTAGAATGACGGCTGGTCTGGTGAACTTGAAGGTCCTGGCACCATTCCAGATCCCGATCCAAGGGGAAGTCCAGTGAGCTTGCTATAGCTCACACTTATATTGCTTAAAAAAAAGCCTGTGCTCCATTCCTAATTTTATACACATTTGTCAGTCACATTAAAAAAACAGCTATCCTCCCTATTATGGAAACAAAATTGTTTACTGCACCTGGTGCCAAGTTGGTCTTAATTGCCTTCCTGCCATAGATGAGCTTACCTTATCTGACTCCTCACTACCTGTTTCGCAGCTACATGACTAGGGCCTCTTGCTTTTCTTGTTTTCCAAGTGAGCCTGGGTGCTGTTAGAAGACAAATCCATTTTATTTGAAGACATGCTTTTAACCTTTGCATTACAACACTGTATAAGTAAATAGGTTTTGGTGAAGGATGGACAAAACTGATCTGTTTGTGCATTGTTTGGACATGTATGCCAGAATCAAGTTCATTATCACTGACGTATGTCGTGAAATTTGTTGTTTTGCAGCAGCAGTGCAGTGCAGGACATAAAAATTACTATAAGTTACAAAAATATATAAATGGTACAAGAGACGAATAATGAGGTAGTGTTCATGGACCATTCAGAAATCAGATTGTGAAGGGGAAGAAGCTGTTCCTGAATAATTGAGTATGAGTCTTCAGGCTCCTGTACCTCCTCCCCGATGGTAGTAATGTGAAGAGGGCATGTCCTGGGTGCTGAGGGTCCTTAATGATGGATGCTGCCTTCTTGAGGCACCGCCTCTTGAAGATGTCCTCGACGGCAGGGAGGGTTGTGCCTGTAATGGAGCTGGCTGAGTGTACAACCCTCTGCAGCCTCTTTCGATCCTGTACATTGAGCCTCCATACCAGGCAGTGATGCAACCAGTCAGAATGTTCTCCTCTGTACATCTGTAGAAATTTGCAAGAGTCTTTGGTGACATACTAAATCTCCTCAAACTCCTAATGAAGTAGAGCCACTGGCGTGCCTTCTTTGTGATTGCATCAATGTGTTGAGCCCAAGGTAGATCCTCTGAGATGTTGACACCAAGGAACTTGAAGCTGCTCACCCTTTCCACTGCTGACCCCTCAATGAAAACTGGTGTGTGTTCTGCTTCCTGAAGCTCACAGCCAATTCCTTGGTCTTGCCGATGTTGAGTGCAAAGTTGTTGTTGCAACACCACTCAACCAGCCGATCTATCTCACTCCTGTACACTTCTCCATTGCCATCTGAGATTCTGCCAACAACAGTGGTGAAATTATAGATGGCGGTTGAGCTGTGCCTAGCCACACAGTCATGAGTGTAGAGAGAGTAGAGTAGTGGGCTAAGCACGCATCCTTGAGATGCACCTGTGTTAGTTGTCAGCGAGGAGGATATGTTACTACCGATCTGCACTGACTGAGGTCTCCTAATAAGTTGAGGATCCATTTGCAGAGGGAGATACAGAGGCCCAGGTTTTGAAGCTTGTTGATTAGTACTGAGGGGATGATGGTGTTGAACGCCAAGCTATAATCGATAATCAGCAGCCTGACGTATGTTTTGCTGTTGTCTAAGTGCTCCAAAGCCGAGTGGAGAGCCAGTGAGATTGTGTCCACTGTAGACCTATGACGGTAAGCAAATTGCAGTAGGTCCAGGTCCTTGCTCAGGTAGGAGTTAATTCTAGCCATGACCAACCTCTCAAAGCACTTCATCACAGTAGATGTGAGTGCTACTGGGTGATAGACATTGAGGCAGCTCACCCTGCTCTTCTTGGGCACTGTTATGATTGATGCCTGAAGTGTGCTTGCTTTCCTTTCATACAGATAACTGCTTCTTTAAAAAAAAGGTCAGCTGTGTTGCTTGGTTTTCAATACATTATTTGGCTAGTAATAGAGAAGATTTTGCATTAAGGCTTCAGAAAACATTTAGTAAACACTGGAAGGTGGTCTGCAGAATTCAGACTGGGCTTTAGCGACAGCACATTTTCTTCCATGTCCAATTTTTGAAAAGCTTGCATGTGAATTCTTTGAAACCTAATCCAGCTGAAAAGAATATTTCTATTCATTGCAGATGCAACTTGTAAAAATATAGTAAGCAATTTGTTATCACAGTTTGGTTTATTCTTTGATTTCAGATTTTTGAAAATAAAGGTGCTATGATGGGATGTTCAAACCCACATCCACACTGTCAGGTAAGAATGTTGCACATAGGTATGTGTGGAAGCGAGATGCACAGCAACAGACTGGGATATGCAACATACATCATAAACATGAAGTGAGGTAATCCTGATCTGATCCATATGTTAGTAGAAGAAAAATATCCATGATTCCGTTTCAGTGCAGAGAACTTTAGACTGAAATCTGTTTTTCTTTCAAAAGCAGATAAGTGATTTTTGTGGAACTCAGGTGCTGAATTGGAACAAATGTACCCAAACACTGCAAAACAGTAACAGGTTTCTCTTTGTTCTTGGGATATTGGCATGTTGGAAAGACTGGGAAGGTAGTGGTGGACTTTTTCCTCAAGCTGCTGCAGTCTTTATGGCAGTGGTGTTCACACACTGGCATTGCTGAGGAGTTTTCGGATTTTCACTTAGAGAATATGAAGGAATGGCAATAAATCTCGAAGCCAGGATTGTTTGTGATTTGAGGAGGAAAGTTGAAGTGATATTTCAACAACACTGATACTTTTTATTTGTAAGGTGATTGTCTTTTTCTTTCTTCAATGACAAGAACATTTGTCCTTCTGTTTTCTTGCACATATGCTCTACATTGTTTGTAGTTCAAGTAATTGATATGGCTTGTATTCATTCAGAGCATAGTTTTGCAAGTAGATGGTGTTTGGTAGATGAGACCCTAAATGCGGGAAGTTACGACGGTCAACGTTGCCCTGAGGTGGCCCAACTTTTGTGTTGGCCATTGTGGTGACCGCTTAGCCTCAAGTTGGTGCCTGAAACAATGTTATTCTGAAACGTGCAAATTCCCATGCATGATTAGAACCTCATTGCTTGCCCTTTGTTACATTGTGCCGAGTATGCTTGCCCAATTTGGGAGCACTCTCTCCATGCAAAAAAAAACCTAGTTCTGAATGACAGTTTGTGGTGGCCAGTGATGATTCTGATCTAACAGATATCAACGATTTGCATATGATATCCAGAGAGCTATGATTAGTGGAAGAGGTGGGATTCTGCAAACCTGCGGTAAACGTTCACTCCTTGCTTACCAAGTATCTTCCTCTTCCTTACAAAATATTCAAGGACTCTTTCTAACATCCTTTGAGGAGGAGAGTTCCAAGGATTTGCGATGCTCCTGAGCCTCTTATTTTCGAACCATTCTCATTAGTTCTGTGTTCTTCCACAAGGGGAAACATCATCTCCACATCCACACTGTCAAAGCCTCAAGCAAGTGTTTGGGAGACTGGCAATATGGATTTTCTTGGCTGCTGTAGGCATCTTCTGTTACAAACAATCCACAGGAATGGAACTCCTATGTATCCTGGGGATACCCTGTACTATAATTAGGAGAGCTAACATAAAGTTATTGCTAGGGAAATGAATGCAAAAGTAGGAAGGTTATGCTTCCAGTTATGTTAGGGCATTGGAGTACTATGTACAATATTGGTCTCCATATTTAAGAAAGCATGTTAGTGCATTGGAAGCACAAAAGGTTTATTAAACTAATACTTGGAATGGACAGGTTGAACAAGCTAGACTCACATCCACTGGGGATATTTGAAACATACATGTTTCCTGGCACTACTCCTGCAGCCAGGGATGTCTGATAGATTGTGGTCAGAACCTCTGTAATCCTCCTCCTTTTGCCTTTTTAACAGCCTTCATCCAAACCTGATAAGTTATCCATTTTCAGAATTAGAACTACAGGCACCTTCCACATTACAGCCGTTTGGACAACGTGAATTCAGCCTTGCAGAATTCACAGATCACTACCCAGATTAGTTTAGTGTCATACACGCCAGGGTGCAATAAAATTCCTTGCTTGTGTGAAGCTCACAGAGTAAACAGAATACATGGTCATCATAAATACAACATAAATTCTGCAAAACAACAGAATGGTGCAAAGATAGTAGTGCATGAAGTAGCCAAAAATTTGATATAAAGAATAAAATTCACACTCATGGAATGTATGTTAAAAATATAAATGCAAATTTATTTTTTTTCTAATTGCGTTTCTTGACACACACACAGCTGACACGGCTTTGTATTAAGGAAAATTGTGATACAGACCATTTTCTAGGAATGCAAACCCCAAAATAACACAGAAGGTTCGGCTGTAATTGTCTAATATTTCATACTCATTTGCCTTGCTGTCAGCATCAACATCAGTGAAGATGATCAGAAAATATTCTTTAAGAACCATGCCTGCAGTCCTCCATTTCCATATATTGGTTCTTCCTTGAGCCTGTAACAGACCTTTCCGTTTCCTTAGTTATTCTCTTTATGTGCTTGTGTGTGTGTCCACTTGTGCATGTAAATGGATATACATTCAACAGAACAGGACTTTAATGGTCGTTGTACCAAACCCACTCTGTCAAGATTTCTCTTAGAGTGGAAACAAATCATCCTCAATCCTGAAAAACTATTTCTGAGGTAGCTGATGTGAGATCAGCAGACTTCCTACGGGTGGGACAGCAGCTGCTTGAAAGTGTGGTTGGGGTCAATGGGAGGCTTCTTCTTCAACCAGCTTTTCTGCAGTTTTTGCTGAGTGATGTTGAAGTTCTCAAAGACCTGTAAAGAGAACTCTTCTCAGTTAGCATCTCACAGACAGCCTAATGACTCCCAACCAGCAGGAGCCACTGAGTGCCTGAGACAACTGGACTGCTCAAAAGTCCACCCTAATTACCAATAGCTTCCAGAAAACAACGAGATCTAAGAGCTTGTTAAGCACAAGGTGATCCTTGATTGAAAACTCCATCACACCTTGAGGGGGAAAATAAACAGTTCTATGGACGCTTGAAGGCCAGGGTCCAAAAAACTTGTGCCCTAAAGCATAGATGGTAGGTGGAAGCAGTGCAGGGGATCCAACAACTTGATGATACTAGAAGATGTGTGAATTTTTTTGTGCTGTCTATGGCCCAAATATTCAAGGGCCCAATGCTACTGGGAGTTAGAATGGAGATGAGCTTATCCAGGACTGTGAGGCAATAACAGCACACTGGAAGGAACACTTCAAAGAATTTTTCAACTGAGACTGTCCTTGACTCCATTCTATTCTGCATTATCTAGTCCAGTCACATTGCCAACGCAGATTGGTTAGAAGTTGAAAAGCACAAATTCTGTGGAGAAGATATCGCTGCTCTGAAGTCCTAAAACTTGACAGAGGTGAACTTGTGAAATGTATTCACAGCCTCATCTCCCACACGCATAATATCAGGATCTTGCCTCCAGCAAGCTCTCTGCTGAAGCTGAACTAATTTACATGGTGATTGGAAGAAAACTCTTTAGTCTGCATTCCAGAACCAAGGTCATTTCAACCTTAATCAGAGTTATAATACGCAGTTAATGCTTGTACAGCTGCACACTCAGAGTCTGAACCCTACATTGAAAATTGAACTGCACAGCAGAGGAACAGTCCCTTTTGGCCCACAGTGTCTGTGCTGACTGTGCCAATCTAACTAATCTAATCTGCCTGCACAAGGTCCATATCCCTTTATTCCCTGCCTATTCACATCCAAATGCCTCCTAAATGTTAGTATTGTATCTGCTTCCACCACCTCCCTTGGCAGTGCTTTTCAGGCACCTACCGCTGTCCATGTTTGTATATATAAAAAAACAAAAGTGCCTTGTAAATCTACATGAAGTTTTCCTGCTCTCACCTCTATGTCATTAACTTGTTCACAGAAGAGCACAAGAAAATGACTCTTATAGTTAATATCCTCAAAACAGTGGTCATCTACCAACCTGCCCTGCTGTACTACACTGGCCCTCCTGCTATAAAAGCCAACAAGAGATCCTGGAAAATATGGATTACTTTCCACATGTGAGGAGCCATTTGTCAGTGATGGCAGACTTGACTAAATTCCCCACCATCTCCAGTGTGCCAGCACAGCCTTGGGCTAACTGAGGAACCAAAAGTTTGAAGGGCAACACCTCAGAGCTCATGGTCTGCCAAGCAGCAGCGAGCCCCATCCTCCATGAGCTACCTGCTGCAGGCACCTGAGATCTTTGGAGAGGTACCATTAATACTATCTTCTCCAAATCCTTTGGGAGGAGAGCAAACCAACATCGGTGTCCTCACACCACCGGCATTCCCTAATTACACTTGGCCAGCTCCAAGGGCCTTGGTCTTGGTCTTAGCTTTCTGAAACCAGGCACTTTACTCTGTTCTCCGTCATGACAAGAGAGTACAAGAAGGACAAAGAAAACTATTCATAGGTGTTGTCAGATTCTCCTTGGTGGGTGAAGAAATGTAGTGTCCTCACTGACTCATGCAAATTTGGTCTGTAAATGACCAAAATTGAGGAGGAGTAACTGGGAAGACACTGAGAGCTTCGAATCTCTTTAGTAGGAGTATGCTGAAACCCAGTGAAAATAGTGGAAGGAGCGCTTCGCTTACTTTACTACCCACCCACCCTGTTGGGCACCATTTATGGCTGAGTCTTCAGCCTCCATGTTGACTTCATCAGCTGCCTAGCAGCCCACAGAACTCGAATGGAATGGTCATCCTCAATCCTCCTGATATGCCTGAGAAGAAGACAGTAACTTATCAGCAGTACAATTACAACTGGAAGTAGATGTATGAAACTTACCACAGTTGGCTTTCTTGTTTACAGTAGCCACAAAAATTGCTGTGTGTATTTTTTCTCTGGTGAGTGTGGGCTATATTCGTTGCAGTTGAAGTATGTTGTCAACCGGTTAATCTTCATTGTTCACCTTAAAAGTGATTTTGAGATGGTAATTGTCCACTTTGCAGCAATGGGGGTGAATGTGGTGTCCCAGGTGAGATGGAATAATCTAGCAGAACCTGTGAATTGGGGGGGAGAAAAAAACTTGCTGATCTAAACCAGGCACCATCTTAATCACTATGTCGTTATAGAAATTGTGGGGAATGTGACCCTGTGTTCAATCAATACCTGGCTTGGAATAGCTCAGTATTGTTACAAGATTGACAACTTTTAGAATATTAAACACATGCAAATTATTTTTTTCTTTGAACTATAATTTTATGCAGCCTGTTGTAATTTTAACATAAGAGTTGGTTCAACCTATTTTGTGTTTTCAAAATTTCAGAGGCACTTAATGAGCACAGTTTTTTCTTTCCTTCATTTCTGTGATTTGATGAAGTACAAAGAGGTCAGAATTTACCCCTGGACACTTGCAGTAAATGCACAAGAGAGCAGCAGTTGCACATTGCACTTGCATGGGGAGAATGTCAGCAGTTACATGGATAACTACTGCTATTTCTCCAAAAAATCGAGGTTACAGTATTAGGATTTTTCCTAAAGTAATATTTTTGTAGCTCATTGATTAAACACCAGGTGGCAGTATGGACCCATTGTTGATGGGCATACAAGTATTAATTTCTGTGGCGGTGCAGGTGGTGATGGTGTGACTCATCGCACTTATAAGAAGACAAGCAGAACTGGAAAACTCCATTCAGTTATTCTTTAATGTAAATGGACTTTATATGAAAATAATAACTAATTGAATAACCAAGATGTTGGTGTAATTTAAAAAAAATGAAACAACTTAAGTGTGCAGAAGTTTTGGACCAGAAAAAAAAGTGTCCATCTTCCCTCTTGGGCATTTTTAGTTGATCGTTTACACAAGAAGCTAAGGATTTGTTTCAACATAGCAGGAGCAAAATAACTGTGCAGAACAGCTTTAAATTCATATCACTTGCCTGAAGTGTTTAAAGAATGAAGGAAATGGCCTGTTTACTGGCAAGTCCTTGACTTTTCTTCAATTAAATTTGGTTGTGAATTTGCAGTGGATTGTGGTTTTATTTATTCAGGAAGTTTAGCTGTGTGATATCCTGTTGACATTATAACAAAGAACAGGCAATAATTTTTAGCCATCCAGTAGTGCTAGAATGCTTTATTTAGTAATTGAAAGGTGTTAATGCCATTTGAATTTTAATATACAATAATTGATTTGCACACCAGAGGGAGCTTATGAGCTTTCTATATAAAACAACTTGTAATGGACAGTTCTTTGGAAATTCCCCTCATTTGTGATTGCAGGAGTGCACCCCAACTTCCTTTGGAATTCCCACGTTGTGCAGCTGTGTACTGACATGGGAAGGTCTTCCTGTGAGCTTTCATTTCTGTGGCAGTGCAGGTGGTGATGGCGTGACTTATCGCACTCATCACAAGACAAACAGAATTGGAACCAAATGAATTAAACGAAAACACAAAGAAGAAAACTACTTCACATAACATATTCTGACAGCATGAAATATACTGTAGTAGAATTCTAAAACATCAATAATTAGTATAACGTCATGTCTGGTCTTACCCGATTGCAGATATTCCCTTGATTTACCTATTCCTCCCCACCTCGGCAACTAAAAGCCAACATATTTTCTCTCTTTCCCAATTCTGAAACTCTCTTCCATGGATGTGGCCTCACTTGTTGAGTGTTTCCATCATTTTCTATTTTTTTATGGATGGTTTTACAACATTGACTTTACATTTAACTGTAACCCTGAACAGAGAAAAATACTTATTGATTCAGAGATGTGGAGGAAATGGATCTTGAGCCAAAATATGAAAGATTAGCTTGATGTAGTTGAAGATCCTGTCAGAGATACAGGTAGTCCTGAAGGAGGAAGAAGAGTTGCACTTTAAATGATCAGTGGAATGGAGCTTGGGCATTAGATTGACATTATATTGGGTGGCTATGGAGTGTCAGAGGGGAGAGAAAATGTAAGAATTAAAGTGGGTACCAGCTTAGTTATTCTAGGATGGTAATGCTATGAAATTATGAAGTGCTATGAAGTGATGCATCATTTTGGATAGACAGTAGAGGGCGATGACAAGCAAGAGGAGCATTAGTATAATAGTCTCCAGTTAGCAAGTGCAAGTATGATGGGCTGAGGTAAAGTGAAGATGGGTAGTGTTACAGAGGTGGGAGGAGCGGCCTTTTGATTGATAGAATATAGCACTGAGGGTTACATCATATGGGATGCTGACACTGCAAAAATTTGCTTCAATTATTGTTGAAAAGGAGGATGAAGGAACAAATGTGTGGATTCTGTAGCATGTGCAAAATATGATTATAGCAGTGTTGAACTAGAGGAAATTAAGACTCGTCTATATAGACTGAACTCTACCAAAGTCTTTCATACCAGCTAAGCCGCAGTAGTGCCCTACCAGTAGTTTTTTAAATCTGATTTTTGGATTGCACCTATCTGGTTTTTGAACTAGTCCATAATGCCAGCTTCGTTAAAGTTAATACAGGAAATTTAACTTGTCCTACATAGACAAAAACAAAAAAAAATTCCCAATCCACAGGTTTCAGTTTTTTTACTATATGCTCTTTCCACACAAGAAACAGTGATAATTCAGCTATTTCTTCTCAGGTAACTCGGTTGCTGGAATGTGAAGCAGCATGCATTCTGTCTTCTGAAATAAAACCCAGACCCCTTCTATTTGCATGTATGTGTGATGCACCTGGATATCTTCATGTCAGTACAGACTTCAAGTGCACCTGGATATCATCATACATGGGAAATTACTTACTTCAAAGACTCTAATTTAATTTAACAGTTCCACGTGTAACTTTCTTTTGGTTAGTGTTAAGTTTCCGAGAATAGAAGGTACAGAACAGACACTGAATTCATCAAAGGAACCTAACCATGATCTAATACGGAAAGAAAATACAAAAAGGATAAATTTAATAAAGGATTTTGTTTTTCTAATAAATACATTTCTTAAAAGTGACCTCCTAATCTTACTGAAGTTTTATTTTTTTTAAATCCCTTGCCATTTTAAACTACCTTTTCTTTAAAATGTTTAAGCCATGCATCGTTCCACAGCTGCTTAGACAGTTTTTCATAAGATCAGAAAACGGGATGTTTTCTGATAATTGTGCAAAGTTCAATTCCATTCATAATTCCTCAGAAAATAAAGCAGTCCTTGCCTGCATGGAGCAAGACCTACATAACTTTCAGACACAGGCTAATAAAAATGGCAAATAACATTCACAGTATAAAACTGCAAGCAATGATGATCTCCAACGAAGATGAATTTCAACCTACTTTTGACGTTCATTGCCTTACCCTACTGGGTCAGTTTTCATTCAAAAATTATCTGGGCCACCCACAAAGGATTAGTGACTCATTCTCTGACACCCCAGAGTCTTTCCATCATCTCCAAGACTTCACGATGGTTTATGCTTCATGCGCCTGGATTTGTAACAACATTCCAGAAGCTCAACACCAGCCAGGACAAAGTAGTCCAACCACTTCCCAAAACATTTGTTCTCTACTAGTATCTCTCTGTGACTTCAGTATGCACCATTTATAAAATACATGGCAGGTGCTTGCCTTAACTGCCCTGACAGCACCTCCCAAACTTGTGACCCTTACCACTAAGAAAGAGGAAGGCAGTAGGTGCCTGGGAACAGCTGTACTTGTAGATTCCTCTCCAAGTCGCACACCATTCTGATTTGGAAATATATCAGCGTTCCCTCATCATTACTGGGTCTAAATCTGGGAGCTCCTACCCAACAGTATTTTGTACATTACCCCCAAAGGATTGCAGTGGTTCAAAAAGATGGCTTAGACTACCTGCACATTTAAGAAAGGGTAGGAAATGCTGGCTATTCAGTGATGCCGCTTCCCAAAAAAAATGACAACCTAATCCTCGTTCTCTGCCAGTGTAGCTGGTTTGCAAAGGAGGGGCAGTAAATTATTGGTCTCTGATGACCAAATCTGATTGTGACCCCCACAAAGTAAATTCCCCATCATGAGCCAGAGTCTGAACACACTTGAGATTACTACAATTACCATTCAGTTCTTCTTTCTATTCAATGTTCAAGCATTACTTCAGTATATGAATGGAAAACTTAAGCTGCTTTCCGGTAGTATATTTTTATTTAAGGTCAAGATGGCATCATAATGCTAGTTGGTTATATTTGGTCTTCAAACATCTTCACTACAAACTAGCCTATTCATTTACAGAGAGGTTAATAACCAGGGGCGTAGATTTAAAGCAATTGGTAGAGGGATTATAGGGGAATTGAGGAAATCTTTTTTACCCTGAGGGTGGTGAGGTGTGGATCTCAATGCCTGAAAGAGTGGCAAAGGCAAAAGCTCTCATCATATTTAAAAACTACTTGAATGGGTACTCAGTGTGCAGTAATGTGCAACGCCATGGACCAAGAGCTGGAAAGTGGCATTTGGCTGGCTGGTTCTCTTTCTGCTCAATGCAGAAACAATGAGCCAAGTGGCTTCCTTCTGTGGTGTAAAATTGACAATTCTACTTCAAAGTTTCCTGTTTAATTTAGATCATTGTTTTTTCTCAAGGGTGACTTTTTTTTATTTGCATCATTTAGGTGTGGGCTAGTAGTTACCTTCCTAATGAACCAAGAATAGCTGATCGGACTCAACGAGACTATTACAACAGCCATGGAGTGCCAATGCTGGTGGAGTATGCCAAGTTAGAGTCTCAAAAAAAGGTTCGTTTTTCTTTTTTTTTCATGGACTCTATGTATGAATAATGCTTGTTTTTTTAAGGTGACCTTGCATGTGCCTTCCCTTCATGTTATGACCAAAGGATTTTGCCATGTAACGACATTGAGAGAATGAGTAAGGGTCTGGTGAAGTGGAAGCTTTCATCCCTTGAAAATGGGCATTACGTTGTGATTTAACTGTGCTTGTAAATTGTTGTACTCGCTTTGGTATTAGCGTTTGCAGGCATGTCACAATTTACTTCAGATGTTACTTCTCAGCATGTGTTTGTCCTGACCGAACACGAGATCCTGTAATCATCTGAACTGGGTCTTTTGTTTGCATTGCTTTCTATTTTTACTTTATATGACAATCGTTTAGCTAACTATAAAAAAAATATTTATCTGATGTTTATAAATGCAACTTTTTCTCCCAAGTTGCTCTAAATCTATGCTGGTCACTTTTTCTTGGGTATTCTTGCAACATAAATGGGTATTTGAGAATGCCCTATATTGTATGGGACTCGTTTCCTGATCCTCCTCTATTCCATTACAAGCTACAATTCCCTTTAAGCTGTTTGTCACCAACGGTGCGACTAGTTGGAGAGCTAGCCCTGAGGCAATTCTACAGTTTTTTCTGCCTTTCAGCCATTGAGTGATGCTGACCTTTATTTTGGTTTATGCCTATGTGAATCTCAGATACTTTCTGCTAACAGAGATATCAGTCTTTTTATAAAAAGAAAGAAACTGCTTCTCTACTATGGCTACATTGATAAATTAATTAACTTCTAACTTTCTTCAACATAAACTAGCTTTTAACTGATGTGAAGTCCAGATTTAGCACCCAAAGTGCTGGTTGGAAACTGACCTGTGCTCAGTCAGAAATCAAGTACTAATTAGAATGGACTGATTACTTCTGTAATTGGATAATGATTTTTCCTCTCTGAACCAGCTGGCGAGGATGTAATGTGTTCATCTGATCCACTCGTTTTGCTCCATTTTCACAGTAGAAATAACATTGTTATGATAACACGATAGAGACTCAGCACGTTGTTCAAGGCAGTGGCCCGGTTTTAATGGGCAATATAAAAAATGTATGACGCATATGTTGGACTCATTTACCATCATATCCTCAGTTGATTGCAGGAAACCAAAGTCACATATTTCATCAATGGGACATTTTATTTCCTTATTAAAATGCGCTCCGGAATTTCAGGTGCAAAGTTGAGCACAAAGCAAGGTTACAGTGTATCAAAGAAAACTGAATTACGAATGGAAAATATTAGTTCATGAATGGTCTTCTGGAAGTGCACCCTTCTTCTCCTACATATCTATCATTCAGAAAGATTCAGATGATTTATATCTCCCAATTATCAGTATTCAAAGGATGATCCAGCTAGGAAATTTATAAATGTTAATGTTCAAATGATGTATGCCATGCACCTATTCAAAAAACTAAAAATAGGTATTGCTGCAAACACTCAGGTCAGGTAGCATCTGTGGAAAGAGAAGCAGGATTAATGTTTTGTTTATGAGACCCATTGTCAGAAGTTTTAGATAATCAAGAAACTAGTTTTCTTTTTGGATCATGAAGTTAATTCGATTCTCAGCTAGTTCACAAGGAGGGGGGTCCATAATTACCTGACACTCAAGGTGCTGGAATGATGATGTGGGTAAAGCAAAATATCAGTTTTGGGTTTGTTTTTGTGCAATTGACCAAGAAAATTTAGATGTCATAGTCATAGAACACTACATCACAGAAGCAGGCCCTTTGGCCCATCTAGTCCATGCTGGCCTGGCTTTCTGCCTAGTCCCATCTATCTGCACCTGGACCCTAGCCCTCCATACCTCTCTCATCCATGCACCTGTCCAAACTTGTCTTAAATGTTAAATTGAACCCGCATCCATAGATGACAGGTCTTCATAACACTACATCCATGTTACCAAGATCTTTTTGCATAGTTTTCACAAAGCATCAGCCAGTGGTTTTAATAGCCTCTCATTCACACAAAATATATCTCCACCAATGGCTCTGGACCTATCCAGATACATCACAGTTTAGTGTGGCAACTGTGATGCCCAAGACCACAAGAAATTGCAGAGCTGTGAATGCAGCCCCAGTTTATCACAAAAACCAGCCTCTCCTCCATTCACCCTGTCTACACTTCCCACTGCCTTGAAGAAAGCAGCCTACATAATCAAGGACCCCTTCCACCCTGGTCATTCTCTCTTCTCCCCCTTCCCATCAGCCAGAAGATATAGCTTGAGAACATGTACCATCAGGCTCAAGGACAGCTTCTACCCCACTGTTATAAGACTCTTGAGTGGACCTCTAAAACGATAAAGATGAACTCTTGTTTTCTCAGTCTGCATCGCCATGGCCCTTATACTTTATTTGTTTACTTGCAGTGCACTTTCTCTGCAACTCTAACATGATATTCTTCATTCTGTTTTTTTCCTTCTGTACGACCTCAATGGTGTTATGTTTGGAATGATCTGCCTGGATGGCATGCAGACAAAAGCTTTTCACTGTATCTCAGTACATGTGACAATAATAAACCAATTACCAAATGTACTAAGGCACTCACCAATTTCCAGTTTCTGAAGATTCTTGGTCAGTGATTTTGTGCACCAGAAATGAAGTGTGCACTGATTCATATCATTCTACAACCATGTTCTACAATCTGGAGCTTAGGTAAAATTTGACTGAAATAGATCTTGTGCATAACTAATTATAAGCATGAAATTCAATGATATTACTATTCCAGATCTCCAACTTTCAAAACCCTAAAGCACATCACTGACCAGAACCTGAACAACAACCATAAGAGCCTGTGTAAGAGAAGTTCGATGGCTGGCCTTTCTTTGGTGAGTGGCTCTCCCCCACTGTCCTCAGTTCAATCCAATTGATCAGCAACACTGATGTAAACATCCACTCCCTCCACCATCAGTTTATTACTGTGAAATCATGATGTTCTGTGTGCATTGTGGAATCTGGGACTTTCGTGAATGATGGGACGAAGATCATGTGGCTGCAACTGGTGAGAGTGAAGGATTGACAAAGAAACCAAGGAATGCCAGTGAAAATGTAGGCTTGGTCAGAGTCAAATCAGATACTAAAAGATGAATAAAGAGAAGGGAAGAAAAATGTTAAAAGAGAGTAAACAAGAAATGGAAAGAAAATTAAAAAATCACTACCAAAAGGAACGAGATTCCACAGTTCCCAATATTTTTCTGAGCTGGATAGATTGAAAGGATCTGTAGTTTGTTATGTACTTATACTGATCCCTTCTGTGTTTATTAATTAATAATCAACATATAAAAGAGTCAATATGTTGAAACTTGTGGGAAGGTTAATGGTGATCACCCATTTTCACTGGGCTGGAGCGATGTAAGTTGTCCAGTAACTTAGGATGGGATATCACTTCCTCCCTATAAATTGCTGGATGCTTTACACACTAATTATGGTGTGCACTTTAATCTGTGATATGAAGTCCAGATTTAGTTCCCAAAGTGCAGGCCTATTACAGTTCTGTGCTCAGTCAGAAATTGCTAACAAATTGGAATGGACAGATTACGTCTGTAATTGGGTACCTTTTAACCTTACTCATTGTTTGACTTTGCTGCTGAAATGCAAGAACACTTTTCTCTTGGAAACAGAATATCCTAAAGACTTGCTGATGGAATGTGTGCCTTCAGCTTCTTGCAGTCAGAGGAGGAGATGTCATTGAATAAATCTAAGAGTTTCTTCATTTGCTTTTTCACCTGTGCATATGAGTTGGACCACTGCCATGAACAAAGTGTATTTTATCATAACTATGTTATTTCTTCTTCTAAAATGGTTGGGATGCATACTTAACATTCATGCCAGTAGCGATGGAGAGAATTGTTCAGTTAGAATTGAGCTGTTTCTAAATAATTAATTTCTAAAGTTTTAGTACAGTGCAGTGTGAGGAACTAGATTTTGTTCGGTGTTAGCTAATTGTAAGCAATTTTTTAATTACTTGTTTCACTGAAACTGCAAAATCGTTTGTTCAAGAGCTGAGAGGTGTTTTAGGTGCGACCCATAAGGAAAGGTTTCAATTGGCTTCATGACAATCATATTTCAATAAGTAATTAAATGTGTAAATCACTTCAATGTGTTTTGATATGAAACAAATTGGTTAAGTGCAGGTAATGATAGATGCTGATAGACCATATCTACATTTCCAGCATCTTCTGTTTTGATTCTTTTGGCAGTATTTCTCAGAGGGCTTGAGGATGTTTGGGTGGTGAAGTCATTTTCTTTTGTGAGTGGTGATGTACTGATGAGAATAGGTAGTGCAAAGAGAGTGCCACACTGCTTTGTGGAAATGCTGAACAAACCAAGTAAGTGTAGTGATTTGAAATGCCCAAGAGCTAAGTAATTCTGTAGTAACAACAAACCACCTGCTGGAGGAACTCAGCTGGTCTAGCGGCATCTGTGGGAGGAAAGGAATTGTTGACGTTTCGGGTATACCTAGTCTGAGATTGCTTGTCACCAACTTTGGCCACTCAGAGGCCATTGAATATTCTGACTGCTTGCACTGGTATCCCTCATCTCGATTAACAACGACAAAGAGTAAAGTTCATTTTAGGAATTGAAAAAATATATATTCTATTCCATTTCAATGAAATGTATAGTGGTCTTTAAATTGTCAGAAGCCACCAAAAAGATGTACATTGAAATGCAAAAGAAAAGCCATTACAAGTTGGAACTTGTGACCTGTTTGACCCCAATATGCTGGAAAATATCAAATTTGACAATAAATGCCCACAGACTGTTTCTACTTTTGATCTCTTATTTTGCTGAGTCCCTTGATTTTAAGCTGTAGGAACCATTGTAAATGGCTCTGGTTGAAATAGAACAGCTGCCATCATCTACCATTTTACTCATGTCGACAGATTTGTTACCAGCAGGAGCGTATGATGCTTATCTGCATCCTCCTTGGTCTTTTCAAGGATAATTGACTCTTTCTCCCCTTCTCATTATCATATCTAATTGGCAAACTTTCAAACCAAATTGTGTTCATTGGCTTTTCTTGTACCTGGTCAGCAACTGACAGAGGTTTGTTGTGACACCTCTGAAGCTTGTAATTTATTAGAATCTCTGGGTGCATTTATGTTTACACAGTGTTTTTGACCATGTTAAAGTCAATGAAATTCAGTGGTTTATTTAAGGGATCAATCCCTCCTCACCTGGATCCACCTAGTGCTTGCCAGCCCCTGCCTCACCCCTCCTCCTCACCTGTTTATACTGACTGTCTCCCATTTATACTCTCGATCCTGATGCAGAGACTCGACCTGTAACATTGACCATCCCTCTGCCTCCTCAGATGCTGCCTGACCCACTGAATTCCTCCAGCAGTTTGCTTTTTGCTACAGATTTCAGCATCTGTAGTCTCTTGTGTCTCTTTGTCAAAGGACACCCTGTCGATTAAAAAAAGATAAGAAGGGGACAGAATACAAGTTTGTGCTTTTACCATTTAGGCATTTGAAACCTCTGCACTTCCCAAAAAGGCTACTTGCAAAGTCAGCTGAGTTTCATTGAATTAGTTGAGTTTGGACCCTGTAAACTGATCAATTTCAATTCTGCAATTCAATTCAATGCTGCAGAGAGACTTCTGGCATTTGGTGCCAAACTACTTGCTCTTAAAAAAAAATCTGTTTTTTCTTCCCTTCCTACTTTTTATCCAGCTGCATCAAAAGTATTGTGATGATAACTACAGTCATAGAGAGATACAGCACAGAAACAGGCCCACATACCACCAGGCTAAAGGACAGCTTCTATCCCACTGTGATAAGACTATTGAACGGTTCCCTTATACGATGAGATGGACCCTGACCTCATGATCTACCTTGTTGTGACCTCGCACCTTATTGTCTACCTGCACTGCACTTTCTTTGTAGCTGTGACACTTTACTCTGTACTGTTATTGTTTTTACCTGTACTACCTCAATGGTCTCTGTACTAACTCAATGTAACTGCACTGTGTAATGAATTGACCTGTAAGATCAGTATGCAAGACAAGTTTTTCACTGTACCTCAGTACAAGTGACAATAATAAACCAATACCAATGCCAATACCTTTGGCCCTCGAGCCCATGCTGACCACCAACCACTCATTTACATAAATCCTACATTAATCCAGTTCTTCTTACATTATATCAACTCACCCCAGATTCTGCCATTCAACTACGCAATGGGGGCAGTTTGCATTGGCCATTTTTAATTTACCAACCTGCACATCGTTGGGATGTGAGAGGAAACTGTAGCACCCAGAGAAATCCCATTTGATCACGGAGAATGTACAACTTTCAAACAGACAGCACCTGAGGTCAGAATTGAACCCAGGCTGTGAGGCAGTGGCTGTACTAGCTGCGCCACTGTGTCACCTTCCAGCATAAATTTAAGATATCTTTATTAGTCACATGTACATTGAAACACACTCTTTTGCATAGAGTGTTCTGGGGGCAGCTCAGATAAAACACTGGGGAATTCTTCCACTACAGTCTGTAGATGTTATTCCATTCTCAAGGCATAAAAGTGACTTGTGCTGTAGTTAAGACTAATCCCATTGGCAATATCAGAATAAGTCTTTTAGATAACTTTTAAACCTTTAAAATATTTTAAAGTTTTCAAAAACAAGAAAATCTTTTAAACACTTCAATGACTTGTTAAGTTAAGACTAATTAAAGAGAGATTTCAAAAGAAAAGTTTGAAAAACATTTAGAAACTTTTTTAAATTAATAAGCCATGGAAAACTTTTTTTAAGTTAAGAATCTGTTTAAAATCTCCTACCTGGGTCTTTTGCAGTTGTTTCCTTCTGGTAAAATCAGCTGCATAAAAATATTCTCGTCTCCTGGCCCCTAGTGCAGTATCTTGAGGTGAGTTGCATCCGTGAGTACTGGGCCATTAGTCTAGGTTCTTGTTCCCTCATTGAATTCCATGTTGGTTTTAATAGCAAAATGCAGCTTACAGAATTGCATCAAATGGCCTCCAGCAGCTTCAGCATTTCTGTGCTTGAACACAGATGCACAGAAGTTCCAAGGTTGCCATCAGTTTGACAGAGTAACGATGGCGAACACCTGGTTAGTGTTGCCATCATTACTACTGTAAAATCTGGGCTATTAAGTGGATGATATAAGGGTCAATGGAATGGCAATAAAAAGTGAACCTTAGAAAACTCACATGGATGTAATTCTACTACTTTAGTATCCGTAGTGAAAGTTGTTAAGCTATGAAGGGCTATAATAGGCTTAAATATAATTTCTTGGTTTGAGTGCAGTAAACAGTCTCTAATAGCATTTTATTTTTTTGTTTTGTAAGGAACGAATTGTGGTTGAAAATGAAGAGTGGTTGGTCATCGTGCCATATTGGGCAACTTGGCCTTTTCAGACATTACTTCTTCCAAAAAGACATATACTTCGTTTACAAGACTTGTCTGACAAAGAAAGGGAAAGTAAGAAAACTTATTTTATTGTGCGTGATACATATAAAATATCACGACTTTTAAATATGAGTAAATGTGAGTAAAGAAAATTTAAAGCAGGTAATCATCCAACTATTGTTCTTCCTGTGAGTCAAAATTTATTTCTTTAACTTGGATTGAATAAAATAATGTTGGAAGTAAGGAAAACAAAAGCACAAACAATTCACTGCTTTTATGTAAAACAGGGTGCAAGAAAAATCACTTTATTAAATACTATTCTGAATCTCTTCTGCATATCATATTTATCAAGAAGAGAGTGAATACCTTAATTTAAAATATTTTACTACCATCACAGATTATATTAAATTTGGTGTGTTTCTACTTTAGCAAAACAAAAACTTAAACAGCAGCTTTGGTGTCATAAAACATTGGTAATTGGTTTATTATTACCGAGATACAGTGAAAAACTTGTTTTTCATGCCATCTATACAGATCATTCCAATCATAACTTCATTGAGGTAGTACAAAAAGAAGATCAATAACAGAATGCAGAATATGGTATTACAGTTATGGCTACAGACAAAGTGCAGTGCCAGTAGACAAACAAGGTGCAAGTGCCATTGATACATAAAGGGGCGTGTAGTCCACCCTGCTTCCTGAAGTCAGTAACCAGCTCTTTTCTTTTGCTGACATTGAGGGAAAGGTTGTTTTCTTGACACCATGCCACTAGAAACTCTATCTCCTTCCTGTATTCCATCTCACCATTGTTTAAGATCTGGCCCACTATGGTGGTGTCATTTGCAAACTTGCAGATTAGAACATTATCAAATAAAATCTAACAATGCCCCACAATATGATTTATTTTAAAGTCAAAGAGATAGGTATTAATGTATGTTTTGAAGCTGACAGAGAGGAGGAGTGATTTAGGTCAGAATTGCCTTACTGCAGGAATTGGGCAGTGCAGGCATGAGCACCATTAATGATATGATTAAACTCAGAGATGTGTAGAGGTTTTGAAGTATTGGAGGAAGTTTCAAGTAGAAGGAGAAGTGAGTTAATGAGGGATTTTTTTAAAAAAGATGTAAATTCAAAATTCATTTGTTGCCAAATCGGGTGCTGGTACATTTTATGTTCAGATGGTTCCAAAAGAGCAGTGTCAGTAGATTTAATTTATTTCATTTGGTTCTACGTTTTAGGCCTTGCTTCTATTATGAAAATACTCCTGACAAGATATGACAATCTATTTGAGGTCTCTTTTCCTTACTCTATGGGATGGCACGGTAAGATTAAATAAATCTCGCAGTGAACAATGTGTGAAAGCAGAGTACGATCATGTTACCATTTGTGCTGAAGTAGGTACCTCAAGTACTACATTACCTAATGAAATCTGTGAACCAAGTATGTCTAAAGATGTCCATTTTCTAATCTAAGGCAGACCATCTTCTGGAATATCTCACAAGTAAACTGATAGGTCTGATTTTCATTAGATAAGAAGGAAATCTTAATGTATTGATTTAGGGTTACACCACCATTTGAGGAGAGAGTGGGGGAAAATTATTTAAATAGAATAAACTTTAACTGTAGTATTCTCAATTTGGAGTTGCTTTTCAGTCATTATTTAAGATTTAAAATGTTTCTAGGACTGCATTATTTTTTCTCTATTGGAGTTGGCTGGTGAAACATGGGGACCATTCAGTGCCTGATAGTTAACTTGGGAAATGTGCTTCAATCTGGAATTGAAAATGGATAAGGTGATCATTCCATTAAAATAATATATTTACTACTTTAATTAGTACAGTCAGCTCTGCGGATCAGAGAATGTTTAAATAAGCATTTCTCTTTATAATTTATTATAAGGTTCATCAGTTACTTTGGCCAATGGCTATTAAATTCCACTATAGCTACTATGGTTTAATCTGAAAGATTAGTTTTCTTTTCATCCTGCCCCAAACAAAACTGGAGTATACAAAGGGTTAAAATAGGAATGGATTACTTCACTCCTTGTCGCACTGTACAGTTGCCCACCACCTGTATTGGTATTGGTTTATCATTGTCACTTGTACCAAGGTACAGTGAAAAACTTGTCTTGCATACCGATCGTACAGGTCAATTCATAACTCTGGGCTTTGGCAAAATGGTGAAATGCTCACATCAAGCAAGATGGGGTTTGGTAACTCTATAGAAATCCTGGCACGTTTCTAGATCTGGGTTGCATAAATTGTACTATTATATGTCAGGGAATCCATCTGTAATTGGATCCAAAAACAGAAAGGCTCCAGCAATCTAATAGCTTGCTCTGGCATTATGCTTCCCTGCGCCAATGACTTTGCATCACCAAAGACCGAGCTGGCTGAGTCCTGACGGACCTAGCTGTCACACAGGGTCTGTGCCAGGTAGCAAGTGAATCAATGTGAGGGATAAACTTAGTGACTTTTTCTGTCAAATTCCAGAAGTGAGATGAGAGTGACTGCCTTGAAACTGCTAATGATTGATGAAAGTCAGTCACCCCAGCCCCGGGACTTCTGTGCAGGAGTCCCTCAGGACAGAGTCCAAGGCCCAACCTGGGCCGAGCTGCTTCATCAATGAGCTTCACTCCATCATGAGATGGGAAGTGGGGATACTTGTCAATGATTGCACATTGTCCAATTTCATTTTCAACTCAGCATACCTGCACGCAGCAACACCTGGGCTACATTCAGACATGAGCTGATAAGAGGCAAGTAACATTCACTCCACGTAAGTGCCAGGTAATGACCAGACCATCTCCAACAAGAAAGAATCTCACTGCCTACACTTGACATTCAATCGCATTCCTATTGCTGAGTCCTCTGTCAACAATATCCTAGGGGTCAGTACAGCCCCAATGCAGGTAAATGGGATTGGCACGGATATGGTGGGTCGAGGGGCCTGTTTCTGTGCTGTATGACTCAATGACTATAAAAATTCAACTCAACCAAAAATATAGAGGCTACAAGAGCAGCTTATAGGCTTAATATCCTGTGGCAAGTGACCTGCTTCCTGACATCCAAAGCCTTCCCATGATCTTTGAGGCAAGAGTCAGGAGGTTGATGGAATACTCTGCACTTGACGAGATGAGTTTGGCGCCAATAACTTTTGAAAAATTGGACACCATAAGGACAAAGCAGTATACTTCATTAGCACACCATCAACACTACCCCACCCCCTGCCAAAAAAGGAAATTCATTCCCTCTCCCACCACTGCACAGTCATTGCAGTGTACAGCATCTACAAGATGCACTGCCGTTACTCAGGCTTTTCTGACAGCACCTCTCAAGCCTGTGATCTTTACCACCAAGAATGACAGAGGCAGCTGGTGCCTGTGAACACCTGCATGTTCCTCTCCAAGTCATGTGCCATCCTGACTCGGAAATATATTGCCAATCCTTCATTGTTGCTGGGTATGAATCCTGGAGTTCCCTGCCCTACCTTTAGTGGGGTGGGGATGGGGCGGTTGGTGCTGATGAAGTGGACTGCTTGTGTATTTATATCAAAACAAAAGGCTTTGTTCTCCCCATTAGTGGGCTGAGGAAAATTGACTGCCACTCAGCCCTCCTCACCATTCCTGCTGGATGCAGATGGAGATCAGTTCTTAAAGATGAAATGAGGCTTAAAAGTTAAGATGGCGTGAATGTCACCCTGTCAGTCACATGCAGATTTGTCTCTCCACCCATCCCTAGTTTAATCGGGCTGTAACTTCTAACTGAGGGCCAGGAGAGGTGAATTGCTTGGATTATAGTCCAAGAACAAGCTGACTGTCATATGTTAGAATATCTTCTGCCATTGAGAACCTCAATACTCACTGACTTTAAAAAGAAACCTGCACTGCTAGTTGTGGTGTTCCTTTGTACAGCATTAAATGGTTCTTATTTTGGCAGTGATTTAATAACTGCATTCTGGTCATGTCTTGGTGTTTAGAATGTTGAAATGACACAGGGCTGTCTTCTGAAATGGAAACTAAGTCAGAATGCTGCGGAGCAAAGTTATAGTACAGCTAGGATTTAACTAAACTTCATATGGTTCCAGGTAGTCACTGATTTGTTGGAAGTGTTTTATCTCTCGATCATTGGTATATTTGTACCTACAATATTAACTGCATTGTATTGCCAGAAATTGGTAATTTCAATAGACTGCAAGAAAAGCAATATTACATTAGTTTTTACTCTCAAGTCACTAGTCTTGATGATTGTGGGGCACTAAAATGTTGAATAAACTATGATCTTAAGTAAAAATGCTTACGTACCAGATTTTGCAATGATATGATTGCCATTTTTGTATTATAACAGAATAATTGTATTTTAACAGGAGCCCCCACAGGGCAGCTCTTGTTGGATGACAACCGTCATTGGCAGCTTCATGCACACTACTACCCGCCATTGTTACGTTCTGCAACGATTAGGAAATTCATGGTTGGGTATGAGATGCTTGCTCAGGCCCAAAGAGATCTCACGCCTGAACAGGTGAGGATGACACAGAAATTATTCATAATCACATCAGAGCATATACACTGAAGCATTGTTAACACTTTTCAAGGAGAATTGCTCTCTCTCTCTCTTTTTCTCTCTCTGTCTCTGTCTCTCACTCCCTCTCTCTCTGTCGCACTCTCACTCTCTCTCTCTCTCTGGAGTATAAAATAGTAAAAATACTGAATGCTTGTCTCTGCCAATAATCACTCTATACCTTGACTCCTCAAAGTATTCCTGCCATTTACAAGGCATGCCAGACATTTGATGGAATATAGTCTACTTGTGTGGTATGGTGCTGTTCAAACGCAATTCAAGTAGTATGACACTATATAACTATCCAGCAAAAGCAGCATTCCAGATCACCACCCTTTGCACCACCTTGAACACCACTTATAATATACACAACAGCTCACTAAGGGTCCTTTAACAACTTCTTACATCTGTAACCAAGAAGGAAAAAGGTAGCAGGCCCATGGAAACACCACTTCCTCCCAACATTCCCTTCAAGTCTCTCACAATTCTTATATGAAAATATACTGTTGTTCTTTCATTATCACTGGATTAAAATCTTAGAACCTCTACCCACCCCCAGTATGTTTACCACTCAGCCTACAGCAATTCAAAAAAGCAGCTCATCGCTGCCACCTCAAGACAAAAAATGCTGACTTTTTCAAGAACACTTGGCTCCCATGAATTTGATTTTTTAATTAAGAACTAGAATTAGAAGTAAAATTAGTAATTTAAAAGGATACAAAGGCTCAAAACCAATGTAATCCAAGGGATGGAAAGAGGTTCAAGGAGTTATTAGATAGATTGGAAAGAAAGATGTGAGCAACTACAGATCCATGCCTTGTTTTTCAGTTGCATTTAAAATAATGGAATTGATTCTCAGGAGTAAACAGGTGTCTTTATGATAATAGTCTTGTAAACAGAAACATGGATATGGGAGAGGGAGATTTCCTTTTTTTCTAAGCAGGTAACATCCCAAATAGTAAGTAATATAACCTGTTGTACCTAAACTTCCAAAAGACATTAGCAAAGTTCTGTCTAGTTTGAAGCTGCAGATATTTGAGGTAAATCTGGGATAAAATTGATAATAAATTGGTTGGAGTTGTGAAAACCATAAATAGGAATTTTATAGGAATGTTATCGGAATTTTAATGAAAGTGGAGGAAGTGATAATCTAAAAGCAAAAAACTGTAGATGCTAAAAATCCAAAATAAAAATGGAAAAACTACAGAATACTAAAACAACTCCTGATACAAGGCATCGACAATTCCTTTCCTCTTTCCCCCCACCAGAAGCTGCTCGACCCACTGAGTTCCTCCTGTAGATTGTTTGTTGCTCCAGATCCCAGCATCTGCAGTCTCTATGCATCTCTCCAGAAATACTCAGCAGGTCAGGTAGCATCTGAAATGTTAGCACCTTTTCTCTACACAGATTCTGCTCGACCTACTGAGTACTTTTCTAGTTTTCTGTTTTTATTTAATTAACATGGTAGACTGCAAAGGACAATGCCAGGACTGCTCCAGTTTCTAATTTAAGTCAACTACCTGGACCTTCAAGCCCAAGGCAAATTGATCCAAATTTAGCAGATGATGATGCATCAGGAAGGGTGGTTGAAGTAGAGACAGCAGCTTAGAAATTACAAAACTGTTTATGGAGCTTTTCTCTATTTCCATTGCCACAGTCAGGTAATTTTAAAATCTGTGTTCTGTTGATGTAGCAAATGCTGCATGTGGCCTCGACTGTTTTTGGCTACATGAAAGGCTAAGTAGACTGTTTGTAGGTTTGAAAAGGTTATAGTGTTGGATTGATTAGCCATCCAGATAAAATCTATCCTTGATGTTTACTGCTGGAGGTGCCATTAGAATTTGTACTTCCTTGTAACAATCCTGTCAAAGCCTGAATTGTACTTTAATTAAATTGTTACATTAATTCATCTGTTAGCTACTGTGACTAAGTTATCCTCTAACCTCCAGGCTGCTGAACGACTGCGGAATCTACCAGAAATCCATTACAAGCTGAAGCAGACAGAATAATGAATGGACCTCATGAATGAAGGAATGGAATAAACCTAGAAAGACATACAACCTCATATTTTGTTGCTCAAATTGATTATGGTGTTGAATTTTTGGAGACTTTTTATAGTTAATCATCAAAATAAAACACAATTTTCACTCAAATGTTTTCTAATGGCTTATTTCCGAGTGAACTTTATTCCAAATAAGGTACGTCTTCCTTTAGCCACACTTTAAATCCTTGCAGTACAGTATTGTTTGTGGCCCTGCTCCCTGGTGTGTTTCCTGACAACCGAGGACCTATCCTGTATTTGAAACTTGGATAGTGGATAATCAAAGTGTGGTATTCCATGTACTGAATCAAAAATTGTGCTAGTGCTGGAAATACCTTTATACATAATAGGAAGCCATTTGGCCCATTGAGTGGATGCCAGCCATCAGAACAATTCCATTAGTCTCATTCCCCATTTATTTCTCTGTACCCTAATGTCTCTCTCATGCTCATCAACTCCCTCCCCCCCAACCCCTCCCCGCCCCGATTCTCATAACACCCACCTAACTAAGATGAGGTAAGATATCTTTATTAGACACGCGTACATCGAAGCAGACAGTGAAATGCATCTTTTTTGCGTAGAGTGTTCTGGGGTCAGCCCGCAAGTGTCACCAGGCTTCTGACACCAACAAAGCATGCTCACAGCTTCCTCATCTGTACGTCTTTGGAATGTGGGAGGAAACCGGAGCACCCGGAGGAAAGCCACACAGACACAGGGGGAATGTACAAACTCCTTACAAACAATGGCCGGATTTGAACCTGGGTCACTGGCACTGTAATAGAGTTATGCTCACTGCTGCTCTAATTTACAATAACCAATTAACCTCCAAACCAACATATATTTGGTTTGTGGGATGAAACAAGGGCACCTGTGGGAAGCCCATGCAGTCACAGGGCAGATGTGCAAAATCCACACAGACATTACCAGAAGCCAGGTCGCTGGAGCTACGAGGCAGCAATGCTTACTGCTGCACCATGGTGCTGACCAATATTAACTCCAAAAAATACAAAAGGTGGGCATTTCATCAGAATTGCAAGATACACAGAGACAGTTAAGAACTAAAGTAATGAAAGTCAAGGAGAAGAGCGAAGAATAACAATCAACAATTGGAAGTTTTCCGTCTGTTGGAAAGTAGTGAAGTGGTTTGACAGAACGTGGGGTGGTGGAAAATGAAAACTGAAATGGTGAAAGGCAGTATGGATGAATCTTTAGGCAGACTTCTTTCCCTGTAAGTGAAGAACATGTTGCAATGCCTCTTTGAGAATGGGCATTCTTGTTCCCTATGCATTCAACTTACTATGGTAATTCAATAAGACAAGAGAGTTAAGGGGTTTGCAGCAATGTTAACATTGTCTAAGATAGTCCAGAACATTCAGTCTGCACTAAGGGCTTGAAAATGTAAAGAGATTAGATATCTTTATTAGTCACATGTACATCAAACACACAGTGAAATGCATCTTTTTGCATACAGTATTCTGGGGGCAGTCCACAAGTGTCGCCACACTTCCAGTGCCAACATAGCATGCCCACAACTCCCTAACCTGAATGTCTTTAGAATGTGGGAGGAAACCGGAGCACCCGGAGGAAACCCCGCAGACACAGAGAGAACGTACAAACTCCTTACAGACAACAGCTGTAATTGAACCCGGGTCGCTGGCGCTGTAATAGCTTTACGCTAACTGCTACACTACCGTGCCTCCCAAGATTAAGTGGTTTGCCTTCCAAATAAGCCTCTTTTGATTTGCATGGTGTAACATCGTTTGTACATGTGCACTCGGTAAACTAAACTCTGAAGGTTTGAAACCCATTTCAGGTCTCCTCCCCCCACACCTCCCCGAGGGGACAATAAGTACTGTGTTTGGAAGACTCAGTCTTACATTCTGGCCATACAACCGACAGATGTTGAGATTTGTCAGTTAATCTTTGGTGATGATGCATAGGTCGCAAAGAAAACATTAGACTTTTGCTGAAGTTCACTTTGACCTTTGTTGGACTGAAGAGAGAAAAGTCTGAGTGTATATTGAAAAGGGAACTGAGTGTATGAGGCATTAAAAATCGTGACTGTTCTGCATGGAGATGTTTCTCCAAAGATGGTTCTCCAATCTATTTGATCTCTTGGTGGACAAGAGATTGTATCATGAGCAGTGAAGATTTAATGTAAAGTTGGAGGAAGTGTATGTAGTTAACTGACTCAAAGAGGAAATATTTTTTGGATTCTTGAATGATTGTCTGGAATAGACAAGTGGACAGATTTTGCATTATTTTTGGTTGCAGAGGAATATCGTAGGAGTAAGGGCAATGGAAGAATAAACAAAAGTATTACTTGCAGAAGTGTGATGGAGTTTCCAATCCACGAAAGCCTTGCATCTGTACTTAATTAGTTTCTGGATCTCCTGACCATTATCATCAAAACAGGGCTGGTGTTTCCTGTTAGTGAAGTGTAGAATCTCTTCACAAGTGCTAATTATATATAGTAGACTTCAGGACAGTGCAGAGGTTGTGGATCTTCTGTGGGTTTGGTTAGTTAAGAATTGTCAGGTTATCTGTGATGTGCTGTCTGAGAAGAACCATCTTCACTATATTCCTGAGACCTTCAACACTGATTTTATGGTGGCAATGTTTACTGCTATGTTGGGGCAAGTTGATGGGGATAACAGAGCAGTGTTGAGTTGATGTTGCGCAGCAAAATGTGATCATTAGGAAGCTCATATTGTTTTCATAATGTACCAAGTATTTAAATATTGAAGCCTAAATATAAGTTACATATTGTATATGTTCTAGCTGGGGATGTTCTAGATGTTTCATTTTCTGAATAAAAATACTGTTTCCTATCAGTTTGTTTTCTGCAGCAGCCAGTGGATCAACTTCATCTTCATGTGACTCGGAAAATGCGGGGGCAATTTGTGATTCAGTTTAGCAGCCTGTGAGGTGAAGATAGTTATGGCAAATTTATGAAAGACAACTTCTGGAATGCAAGAAAATACAGCAATGGATCGGGGAAGCTTGCTATGGTTACTGGCTTCTTGAAGTTTACTTGTGGTAACCAAATCACTGATTTGAAAAGCTTATTTTAAGTTAAATGATTGGGCATCATTCAGCTGTGGTGTTTGCGGTTTTGTGGGGTTTTATTAATGAAAAGGCAAAATATGGGATTTATGTTCACAGGGCACGAACAGCATGTCCATTCACAAGTATTACATGCTGCCAAGTTAAAGAATTTCCCTCTTGTTCAGATTGGCAGTTTAACAAGTATGAGTTAAGCCCATCCTCACCATCAATATTTGTATTTTTAAAAAATAAATAGTTGCATGTGATCATCATTCCAGTCCTTTCCTTTCCCGAAAGGAAAACAGAGGTAGGAATTGAAAACTGGCTATTTCCAAGGACCTGGTGCTAGGTTGTTACAGTCCTTCATTAGCCTGGAATTAATACTTATTTCTACAATTTTTAAGATTTGGGGATAAAGGGAGATACGCCCTGTTTATGTCTTGAGAAGAATTCATCAGTTAAGGTAGGCTGGTCCAATTGCATTCCCGAAAGCCTGCTTGGCTGGTGGAAATGTAGAAGCAGTGAACTAGTGACAGACAGATCTGATTGTGGACCCCGACATAAGTTGTGGGATCAGATTATTAGCAAGTTGGAGTAGATAACTGGAAACTCTACAGATTTGTTAAAGACTTTCCCTGACAGAGGCCTGTAAAGTTGGGATAGCGCTGTACCACTGCACCATGTAGGACTGAAGGACTGAGACGGACCTCTGCTGGTTTTGAGGTTTTCAATGAAGCAGTGGGGCAAGAGCAGCACTTGTGGATCTATCCCTACCTTCCTTTCTTCGGCCACATTATTTCTTCCATTGTGTCCTAGGGTGGTTCTTCCACTAGGAAGAAACCTGAAGCAAAATTTAATATTCATTTTATAGGTAAAATATTCAGAGTGTATAAAACGATCAAATGAAAGCACAAAAACAGAATGTGCTAGAAATACTCAGCAGTGAGGCTGCAACTGTGGAGCGAGAAACACTTAATATTTTAAGTTGGTGGTCCTCCAGCAGATTTTGTGCTTAACGTTCTGATGAAAGGTCAGTGACCTGAAATGTTATCTCCATTTATCTCTTCATAAATGCTCCCTGGCCTACTGAATACAATATTCTGAGCACTTTATTTTAGATTTCCAGCATCTGTTGTTCTTTTCTTTCCAAAATAAAACTTATATATTAATTAAACAATATAATGTGTTCCTGGAAGCATCTCCTTGTGTTTTGTACATTTTAACTTTTTTAAAGATTTAATTACTCTTGCATCAGTACAGCATTTCAAGCAAGATCTTGCAGTGTTTTCTAACTCACTCCTGTGATCATTATTATTCCCACTTTCTCACAACATGCTGTGTAGATATAAGAATTACATCTTGGAGCTAAACAGATTGTGAGTTATGTTTTTGAAATGCACTGCCTGAAGGGGTGGTGGAAGTAGATTCAATAACAACTTTCAACAGGGAATTGGATATACATTTGAAAGGGAAAATAATTGGAGGGCTATGGGGAAAGAACAAAGGGGAAGTTGGTTGGTTCTTTCAAAGGTAGCTACAATACAACAAATCCTGCACTATATGATTTTGTGATTCTGCATTTAATGTTTTCCTGGCTTTGAGGAACAAAATAGTAAACAGACTGAGATTTATGTAGTTACTGAGTCAATGTGCATGTGCACTCATCCACCTCATATAAATACACATCACCCTGTGCCAGCAGTGATGCAATTACCTGGTAAAAATATTGAGAGATAAGCATCATTAATCGGTAAGCCAACTGAACATCTTTCTCTAGGATAAGTGACATATAATAAAAACAATCCGAGAGGTAATACATTCAGTTGCAGCTGGGTTTCCAAATAGTTGCAATTTATTTAATTGCCTTCCTCTTTTGAGTCTAACCCCCCAAGAGTGTACCAAAATCCTAATTATAGCAAGTTCAATTAATTTAATTAAAATTGTATAACTATTCATGTTCAAGGCCAAAATAGACCTTATAATCATTAACAAACTAATTGGAGGTAATTAGTGCAAAACATTAATTGACCTATTAGTTCTCTCACTGGTTGAATTGTCATAACCTCGATAACAATCTTCCCATTTTACTGTCTTTATTTTTCAATATTTATATTGACATGGATTTACAAAAGTAATAAAAATGGGGTTGTCTGTTGTACTCAACCAGTCCCCTGGTTTTAAGAGACTATAGAAATCACAGTGATTTACTACATAATTGCAAGATATGTGAATTTCATCTTTTAACTCGTCTTCCATTTTCTAATACTTCTGTGCATTTTAACAATTTCCTGTATAATGCAAGATATCAACACTCCAAAAGCTAGTGGATAGTATTGGTAGAAATTGGACTACAGTGCCCGGTGGAGCAAACAACTATTACAAAGGTGGCACTCTTCAATATATTTTACACCTATAACAAGATTCCTTATTTTGTGTAAATTAAAATAAGCTTCTATTGAAATCAATGGATTACATTTTATTCTTGAAATATAAGATTACAGAACGTGTAAGTGGTTCTGTTGTGGTACAGTGTAATGAAAGATTGTGCTAATGTAGATTGAGTGCTGAAGTTCATTTCACTTGGTTATATTTATTTTTGGTCACCACTAGACAGCTTTACGCCATCTCTGAGTATTTTCCCAAAGCTTAACCTTGATCTTTATGGTAGAAATCAGTTAAATCCTCTTTGAAAGATTGTCTAATAACTTAGCTTTTAATTAGCCAATTTTATGTAAAAAGTTTTGTCAATTGGGACTTCTTACCAGATACTCTTTACAATGTTACTTTTGATATAATCAAACCGTGCAAACTATCAAAGGGCTGGAAAAATAAAAAAATGTAAATATTTTCAATCCCCCACACCCTTTCCCTCGGTTACTTTGTGGTTCACACCATTTCTTGACAGAAAGAGTGATTGATCTACATTAATATTGCTATGTAACTAATCTCTAGGAAGCAAAAATGCCAGCAGGAAAACATCTTGATCCAGCTTATTATTTCCTTGCAACCTGATTGCAATTATAAATTGAATATCCCAAGAATCATTTGTGTAGATCCATGAACTACTATTCCATATCAAAGTGCATTGCTGGATGAAGTCACTCACATATGGTACAATATTAAAAACTGTGTGACTATGAATTTAAAATTAATTTAAGCCTCAGCCATTAAGTAGTCATGCAATTCATGCAGAGATCATGTACAATTGGATGCATTGCATGCTGGTTGTGACAATTCTGTATAAAATAACAGTAAGTATAGTTTCTGCAAAGTTCAGTGTAATTGAATCTGACTGTATAATATATTTAACTTCAGCCTTGCAAGTGCTGCTTTATCACTAAAGGGCTTGTCAAATGTTTCCATCCATAGATCTACTGATAATTGTAAAAGAGACAACCCAATTGATACTCCATGGATGTTTTCTTGCAGTCATCCAATCAGCACTCTTTCTCTTACTTTTTTTTCCACAGCAACTTATTCTATTTTTATTGATGCTACCAAGATTATTTTCCTTATGAATATTGCTCTGTTCCTTTGAAGCTTTGGGTATGCCCTTAAGATGCTTTGTGCCCTCCTTAAACTGAAATTCATTGTATTTTCTTGACATCATTCTTTACCAGGAATTAGTCCTTTTTTTGACTCACCCTTTCTTTCCTCCCACAGTCTTCAGTGTTTAAAATCCAAGTTCGGTGTCACTTAACTTGATTTATCTGTGCTACTGTTTTCAAAGTGTTGTGATCTATCCTGACCCTTCTCCCAGGCTATCAATCAACTTCCGACTGATATCCAGCTTCTGAATTTGCTTTCATCAACCAACATTTCTCTAAGTTCAAAACTTAGATTCTGATGCTACGAATTAGGACTTTTTGAGGCTGACATAGGTGAAATTTGGCATGGTATTGTTTAGAGAAGTGCTTTCTCTAGCTTACTAAGGATTTTCACATAAATCTAAGAACAGGGCCTTGACACACACTCACCACTACGCTGCAAATGACTGGATACAAAATTTCCTGAAAATCCCTATATCATAGGCTTAGAGGGAGAATTAAATTATACCAATGCCTCAAAAACACAGTGAGACATGAGGAAAACTGATTGAGCCATCAATGTATTAATTCAAAGGAAAGTTTCCAGTAACTCCCAAATGCAAGCTTTTGTGGCATAGGCCACCATTTGCACTTTAAATAAAATGGCATTAAACATGTAGAAAGAGACATTTTGAGCTTGTTGTCATTTGGCATAGAAATGTTCAAATCCAAAATGGCCTAATTCTAGCCAACCTGGACTAATATAGGTAATTAATTTGAATTTACCATTGGTATTTTGTTGGCATTCTGTGTTCTGCTTTCTATCCTCAAAAGCAGAGACACTCTAGTGTTGTTTTGCTTTATTCCCTGATTGAAGATGAGAGGCAAAAGGTAATATGAGCTTGGCTCAGCTGTTTATCAAAGGTGCAGATTTGAACAGTTTCTTCAATGGACTCTTTTCTACAGTAATTCAAAGAGATAAGCTGACATGAGCATTGTTGAAAACAAACCAATATAACAGTGAATGAATTTATATTGCAGTGTTGAATTTGATGTACCCTGGTGGAGACTATTAATATAGGAGGAAAGAATTGCTTTTCAGCTGATTATTTTTCTTGGTAAGTTGCTAAGAGACCAAATTGGAAAAAAGCCATGGTTAACCCACGCACTGACCAACTGATTTTGTGCAAAGTACCTTTCATTACGTTGTGGTTCTTCAAAAGTGCAGATGATTTTGTTTTGTTTGGTATCGGACACTATTTTTAAGCAAAATATGTTCAATTTATTTTATTTAAAGCTCATGGCATATTATAGAGAAATTGTCAATTGAAAACATCATTGAAAGAAGTCTTTGCAAGAGAGTAAATGTAGGTCCTTGTGGGGGGGGGGGGTGTCTGTTAAGTGCAAATGGTAGGAAGAAAGGGCCGCTGTGCTAATAGACCTGCAGTTTATTGCATTTCTTGACTTTGTTAAAAAAGTCGTATGAAATTAGTTCCTTGGAAGTAATGCTTGCTGCATGGACAAATCTCCTCACATGGCAAGATCCGTGAAAGAAGAAGGAAGTGGATGACCAGAGCCTTTGGTAACACAGTGTTGATTGAATGAAGAATTATTAGCTGAAAGAAACAACTTCCAAAGAGGCATGAGTGGTGACTAGTGATATCACTGGAATAACAAACGTTTGGGCCCTAACATTTCGTTAGCAGAAAAAAAAGAATGTGGTTTGATTGACTTTGCACTGGACTGTGTCTGATTTTGAATAGATCCTTTATAGAAGTTTTAGAGTACTTTAACTTGGTTTTATGGTCCTAGAATTTTACAGGAGTGAGATAATCCAGACACTGGGTGACACAGCAGTTACTGCTGCTGACCTTGGGTGCTGTCTGTGTGGAGCTTGCATGTTTTTTCTGTGACTGCATGGATTTCCTCTGGGTGCTCTGGTTTCCTCTCACATGCCAAATGTGTTCTGGTAGGTTGATTGACTACTATAAATTATCACTTCATTTAGGTTAACAGCAATAAGAAATAAAGGTGAGTCGATGGGCATGTGTGAGAAAGAATATGTTGTAGAGGTTCAGGGATATGTGGAAAGGGTCAGTGGGACGAATGCAATTGCTCCCCTGGATGCTGGCATAGGCGGATAGGCTGAATGGTCTCTTGCAGGGTTGTTATAATTTATTTTTAGAAAAGAACTGATCTTTAGCAGTTGGACAACCAAGAAAAAAGACATATGAACTGCTGTGCCCTCCCCTCTTACATACCCTGTAAAGACATACCGGGGGACATGATGTTAATCGTTGGGAGGAGTTAACTTGATAGAAAGCTGAAGGCATCCTAATTTGTATTGGATGCACTTTTATAGTGTAACCACATCACTACAATGCTTTTTGTATGTTTTGTGTATATTGATTTTATGTGATTTAATTTAGACCCTCAATATTATTACCTGTTCCAAATAGTTTGAAAGATGTTTCCAGGGAGATTTTTATTTACTTTTAAAAGGTTAGAAAGTAAAGACAGTATAAATTCCATCACAGTAAAAGACCTAAATAGGAATAGATTTTTTCACATGGAGAACTGTCGGATCTGAAATGTTCTTCCTGAAAAGGTGGTGGAAGCTGATTTACTAAATAATTTTAAAAGGAGTTTCAGCAGATACTTGTGCGTGAGGAATTTATGGGATTGCAGACTAAAGACACAGATGTTTTATGAGGCAGAGCTGTTTTTTTTCCAAAAAGACAACGTAGTTGTAATGGGTCAACTGGTCTTTTCCTGTGCTGAAGATTCTGTGATCACCTGAGCTGCTATAAATTCAGCATAGGCCACAGATAAAACTAGGATATCTGTTAATAATGATAAGAACAAGCATATTTTGAAATCTATAAACTTACATTTGAAAGTACAATACTCACATTATTTGGAATTTCTCAGATAATAAATAAAATCACATTTGTGACAACAAGGCTGTCCTCTGCATCAAGGTTTGATGCTATTTATTAGTGCAACATTGAAGGAAGACGTAGTTATTGTGTGCCAATTGACACACCTTGAATTGACTCTGAACATAGCATATCATTAAAAATCAGTGAAGTTTATGGTTTGTACACTGACGTCACCCGGAAGCGCGCGGGCGATTTAAAAGTCGAAGGTTCGCCTTCAAGTTTTCTTTCCAGCGACGAGAGAGCGGAGATTGCCGGAAAATAACGAGGTTTTTTTTTTCTCTTTCTAGCGTTCGGGACAGCGGCGAGTGACTGCGCAGGCGCGTGACGTCACCCGGAAGCGCGCGGGCGATTTAAAAAGCAGACGAGCATATCTAGCGGGCAGCATCGGAGCGGGCAGCTGAGTGAGAGGGAGCAGAGTGGGTTCGGCTTTGGCTCAACGGGCTTCGGCGAGAGCGGGAAAGAGGCGAGATTATAGAGAGGGGTGAGTTATTAGTTTAGTTTAGTGTTGAGCTCAGTGATATTCAGCAGTATGCATCTGGGATTAGTGTTGTGTTTGGAGTGTCAGATGTGGGGCCCCTGGGAGACGACCAGACTCCCTGATAACTACATCTGCGCAAAGTGCACCGAGATGCGGCTCCTCAAGGAACGGATTGAGAGTCTGGAGCAGCAGCTGGATGACCTTCGGTTGGTTAGGGAGAGCGAGCAGGAGATAGACAGGAGTTATAAAGATTATGTAGACAGCACCTCAGTGGCAGTCCCCCTCAAAAACCGATATCTCATTTTAGATTCGGTTGGAGAGGATGACTTCATAGAGGAAGACCTCAGCAGCCAGGACCTTGGCACCGTGTCTGATACTGTGGTCCAGCAGAGGAAGAGACATGCAGTGGTTATTGGGGATTCGATAGTAAGGGGTACGGATAGGAGATTCTGCGATAGCGATAATGAGTCTCGGATGGTGTGTTGCCTCCCTGGTGCCAGGGTACGGGATATCACGGACCGTGTCGAGAATATTCTGAGGGGGGAGGGTGAGCAGCCAGAAATCTTGGTACATGTAGGTACCAATGATGTAGGTAGGAAAAGAGAAGAGGTCCTGAAGGAGGAATACAAGGCATTAGGGAGAAGGTTGAAAAGTAGGACCTCAAGGGTAGTAATCTCAGGACTACTACCCGTGTCGCGTATCAATGACAGGAAGAATAGAAAGCTCTGGCAGTTAAATGCGTGGCTGAGTGACTGGTGCAAGGGGCAGGGCTTCAGATTCTTGGATACCTGGGACCTTTTTTGGGGGAGGCAAGACCTATTTGCTAAGGATGGGTTGCATCTAAACTCCAAAGGGTCCAATATCCTGGCGGGAATGTTTAATTTAGTTGTAGGGGAGGGTTTAAACTGATCTGGCAGGGGGATGGTAACCAGGATGCTAGGTTACAAGATGCTAAGGTGAGGGAGAAAGTGTATAGAAACGAATCCATTGAGGATGGCAAGAATGACAGGCAGGTGATAAGTCAGGATAATTTACTGAATAATAGAAGTACAACAAATCCGGATGTTAGGATACAGAATGTTAGGATCGGGGATGAGGATGTTCGGATACCGAATGTTAGGATAGGGGATGAGGTCTACACGAACATGTCTAAGATAGTAGGTAGCGAAGATAGTAAGAAGGATGGACAGGTAGAAAGTCAGGATAATCTGCTGATCAATAGAGGTACAATAAAATCAATAGCAGATACCAGTCTAAACATACTATATTTAAATGCACGTAGCATCAGGAATAAAGTAGATGACCTAGTGGCACAACTACAGGTTAATAAATATGACATCGTTGCAATCACTGAGTCGTGGCTTCATGATGGATGTGATTGGGAACTGAATGTCAAGGGGTATACAGTATATAGGAAGGATAGGAGGGTAGGCAGAGGGGGAGGTGTGGCCATGATGGTTAGTAGCGATATAAAATCAATAGAAAGGAAGGACATTGGGTCAGAGGAGGTGGAATCCTTATGGGTGGAGCTGAGAAATAGCAAGGGTAAAAGAACAATAATAGCAGTCATATATAGGCCCCCGAACAGCAGTCAGGAAGTGGACCATAAGTTGCAGATTGAGATAGAAAAAGCATGTCAGAGTGACAATGTGAAGATAATTATGGGGGATTTTAACATGAAGGTGGACTGGGAAATGCAGCAAGGCGGTAGTACTCAGGAGAGTGAGTTTGTGGAATGTCTAAGGGATGTTTTTCTGGAGCAACTTATTGAGGAGCCCACCAGGGGATCGGCTGTTTTGGATTGGGTGCTGTGTAGTGAACCCGAGGTGATTAGGGAACTAAAGGTAAAGGAACCACTGGGAACAAGTGATCACAATATGATTGAGTTTAGTTTCAAGTTTGAGAAGGAGAAGCTGATAACTGGTGTATCGATATTTCAGTGGAATAAGGGAAATTACAAAGGTATGAGAGATGAGTTGGCCCAAATTGATTGGAGGAGTAAGTTAGCTGGAGGGACGGCAGAGGAAAAATGGAAGAAATTTCTACAGGAAATAAGGACAATGCAGGACAGATATATTCCAAGAAAAAAGAAGGTTTTGAATGGAAAAAAGGCACAGATGTGGATAACGAGGGAGGTGAAGGATAAAATAAAAGCAAAAGGGGCGGCGTACAAAGTAGCAAAAATTAGTGGGAAAACAGAAGATTGGAACGATTTTAAAAATCTGCAGAGAGAAACTAAGAAGGTCATTAGGAAAGCAAAGATGAGTTACGAAAGGAAGCTGGCGGACAACATTCGGAAGGATTCTAAGAGTTTTTTTAAATACATAAGGAATAAAAGAGAGACACGGGTTGACATAGGACCAATTGATAACGGTGCAGGAGGTATTATAATGGATGATAGTGAGATGGCAAGGGAATTGAATGAATATTTTGCATCGGTCTTCACCGTGGAGGACATAAGCAATGTGCCCATTAGTCAGGAGTCTCACGAATTGGAGCTGAGTTCAATTGAGATTAATAGGGAGAAGGTGCTTGGAAAACTAAAGGGGCTTAAGGCTGATAAGTCTCCCGGACCGGATGAGGTGCATCCCCGGGTTCTGAAGGAGGTGGCTGTGGAGATAGCGGAGGCGTTGGCGATTATTTTTCAGGAATCGATAGATTCTGGCATGGTTCCGGAGGACTGGAGGGTAGCGAATGTAGTTCCGTTGTATAAGAAAGGTGGGAGGCAGCACAAAGGCAATTACAGACCTATTAGTCTGACGTCAGTGGTGGGAAAATTATTGGAGTCTATCCTCAAGGAGGAGGTTACCGAATACCTAGAGGCGCAAGGCAAGATAGGACCTAGTCAACATGGTTTTGTGAAGGGGAGGTCCTGTCTGACCAACCTATTGGAGTTTTTTGAAGAAATCACAGGTAGGGTGGATAAGGGAGAGGCGGTAGATGTTGTGTATTTAGACTTTCAAAAGGCCTTCGATAAGGTGCCTCACAAGAGACTGGTTAATAAGATGAGAGGTCATGGAATTATGGGCAGGGTAGCAAAATGGGTGGAGAATTGGCTGGTTGGCAGGAAGCAAAGGGTGGAAATAAAAGGATCTCGTTCTGGTTGGTTACCGGTTACTAGTGGTGTGCCGCAGGGGTCGGTGTTGGGGCCTCTCCTTTTTACCTTGTACATCAATGATTTGGATGATGGAATAAATGGTTGTGTGGCTAAGTTTGCGGATGACACCAAGATAAGTGGAGGAGTAGGGAGCATAGAGGAAATAGAAAGAATGCAGAGGGACCTAGACAGTTTAGGAGAATGGGCAAGGAAATGGCAGATGAGATTCAATGTTGAGAAATGTGCAGTTGTACACTTTGGAAGTAGAAATAAGCGGGTAGATTATTATCTAGAAGGAGAGAAGATTGATAGTGCGGTAGTACAAAGGGACTTGGGGGTACTCATACAAGATACCTTAAAAGTTAACCACCAGGTTGGATCGGTGGTTAAGAAAGCGAATGCTATGTTGGCATTCATCTCGAGAGGTATAGTGTATAAAAGTAAGGAAGTGTTGATGAGGCTCTACGGGGCGCTAGTGAGGCCTCATTTGGAATACTGTGCGCAGTTTTGGGCCCCGCATCTTAGGAAGGATGTGCTGACGTTGGAGAGGGTTCAGAGGAGATTTACGAGAATGATTCCAGGAATGAAAGGGCTTAAGTATGATGAGCGTTTGTCGGCTCTTGGACTGTACTCGCTGGAGTACAGAAGAATGAGAGGGGACCTCGTAGCGACATTTAAAATGTTGACAGGTAAGGATAGAGTAGATGTGGCTAGGCTGTTTCCCTTGGTGGGCGTGTCCAGGACCAGAGGGCACAATCTTAGAATTAGAGGGTACAGTTTCAAGACAGAGATGAGGAGAAGTTTCTTTACCCAGAGGGTGGTGAAATTGTGGAACTCCTTGCCACGCACAGCAGTGGAGGCCAGATCAGTGGGGGTATTCAAGGAGGAGATAGACAGATATCTAAATAGTCAGGGTATCAAGGGATATGGGGATAAGGCTGGCAAATGGGATTAGAATAGTTTTTTTTTTCTCTCTCTTTTTTTCCCACCCCATTTCTTTTTCCCTTTTCCTTGGAGCAGACTCGATGGGCCGAATGGCCTGCTTCTGCTCCCTTATCTTGTGATCTTGTGATCTTGTGAAACGTATTTACCAATTGACTAATCAGTAAGTTTCAATGCTTTCTGTTTATTTCAGTGATACAAATTACTTAGAGTGAAGTCTATTTAAGTAACCTACAGAATCTGAAAACTGAACTTTGTGCAATCAGATGGAGACTACTTTCAAAATGATTTTCTTCTTCACAAGGAAAGGTAGCAAGCACCATCTACAAATATGAACAGATGAAACAATGCAAAGTATGTGACCTCAATGTACAATTCTTTAACTTTTATCGAGTCTGCTAAGTGAATGCTGAGTACTCTGAGAAGAAATGGATCTTGGCATGGGGCACACTTTCAGTGCAAATAGTCACAATCCAACAAGGTAACACTGAAGGTCTGTCTTAAATCCAGTAAATATTAAATCAGTGCAACAGCCAGTTTAATCTTCAACACACTAGAAAACCTTCACTTTCAAAATTGATGGTAACTTTAACTTAAGGGAATAAACATATAAGTTTAAGTTGGTGACTGGCTATGTACACATCTCAGAAACTTGGGATTGCACCGCCCTGAATTTTCCAATTGTTTGTCAGAAAAATCTGCCTTTCAGCTTCCAAGAGGCATTGTCAGTGGGCAAAGCTTCCTCCCAGCAAGGAAACATATTAACACACACAAGAAAATAATAAGTTCCTAGTGGAGAACTTCGATAGTGTTCTAATAATGAAGTAGAAAAACACCGGGATCAATTACATAGTTGACATTTGTCCAGGAATAAGTCTCCATAAAGTCTTCATCTGAAAAGCAATTTAATGTTCTAAATTTGAGAATCTGTCAGAGTGGCCAAATTGTTACTTTATATTTTATTAGTTTTGGTCATGTTCCTTGAGTGGTTCAGCAGGCCGATTCACCGGCCAAGATGGAACTAGGCCATACCAACAAGGAAAGTCCCCTGGTTCAATCTCCAGTCTGTGTTGAGTTGGTTAACCTCACCCGGGGTGCTGAATGATGCAGCACAATTGAGCTCAGCACCTCTGGGTCAGGGAGGGTATAAGCAGCAGCTTTTCCTGACTGCTTTTCCACACCTCCCTTCCGAGTGGAGCATATTAAACATGATTGTGATGCCCCCACTGCCAAATAATCCTTTAATGTTTGAATTTCGACGTGACAAGTAGTTTATTTGATGAGCAACTAGCGACTGAGTAGTTTCTTCAGTGTGAAGTCCAGGGGAGAAAATTAGTGCGGAGGTGATGCATTTTTATGGTTGCATGACCATTTCTTTTCTTGCTTTAGACTTTTATTAATTTAGACTTCTTTAGACTTCTAGTAATTCTTAGGTCTCTCTATTGATTTTAAGATAACAATTAGCAAAGACAACAGCAAGGTGAATAAAAAAGTAAAGAGCAGGGGAAGGTAAATAATTCTTAAAGTGCACACAGAACAATTTCATTGACATATTTTTAGCCCATGAAGGAACGATGTGGCACTGGGTCTTGTTCCGGAGAATGAAAAAGAACAAGTAAGTGCTTTTCAGTAGGAGAACATCTGGGTAATATCAATCATAAAGCAATTAGCTATAGTGTCATTACGGAAAGGTACAACAAAAATATCAATAGTGAGAGCATCCAATTGGAAGAGAGTCAGCATTTGAAATTGGAATCACAAAGAGGAGTGGATGGAAAAAAATATTGCCCAGGAAAACAATAAGTGGGTAATAATGAACTTTCAAGGTGGCTTTGTTTGAGTACAGACCAAATATATTTCTGTGTAAAGAGATGAAGGGCTTTCCATAGCTAGAGCACCCTCTGGATGACAAAGGAAAAAAGTTAAAGTAAAACAGAGAAATGTTTCTGACAAACATGCAGTGAATAGAATTGAGAACCAGGTGTTGTGCATGCACCCGGAGCCAAATTGTGCCAGTAAAGTCCCATTAAACCATCCATTCGAGAACCCACTGTTGCAAAATTTGGAAGTGTATGAGGCTCAAGGTCTTACGTTTTCAGAGGCCTTTCACGATTCCATGGAGCAGGAGGAAATGAGGTACGTCTGCGTTGGAGAAGTAGGTGACGCCAGAGAAGCAAAGTCGAAGTTTTAGGTTAATGACCCTTCATCAGATCTGAAAAAGTGAGAAAGCACGTGTGTTTTAAGTTGCAGAGAGGGGTTGAGAGAACAGAGAGAATGTCTGTGATAGGATGCAGACCAAAGTTGTAACAGTAACTTCAAAAATGAGCAGTTTGAGACAGAAGTGACAATGTGATTAAGCTAAAGAGGGTGCAGAAAAGATTTGCAAGGATGTTGCTTGGATTGGAGGGCTTGAGGTACAAGTAGAGACTGGTTAGGCTGGAACTATTTTCCCTCGATCAAAGGAGGCTGAAGGGTGACCTTGAAGAGGTTTATATAATCATGAGAGGCATAGGTAGGGTAGATAGTCTCATTCTTTCTCCCAGGGTAAGGGAGTCTAAGACTAGAGGGCATAGGTTTAAGGTGAGAGTGGAAATATTTAGAGGGGATCTGAGGGGCAAGTTTTTCCACACCGAAAGGTGGTGTGTGTATGGAACGAGCTGCCAAAGGAGCTGGTAGAGGTGGGTACAATTACAATGTTTAAAATACATTTGGACAGGGACAGGCAGGCAAGGTAGTGTAGTAGTTAGCATAACACTATTACAACGCCAGTGACCCGGGTTCAATTAAGATAAGATAAGCCATCTTTATTAAATTGAACCCAGGTCGCTGGTGCTGTAAAGCGTTACGCTAGCCGCTACACTACCGTGCCTGCCCATTCCAGCTGCTGTCTGTAAGGAGTTTGTACGTTCTCCCTGTGTCTTCATGGGTTTCCTCTGGGTGCTCTGGTTTCCTCCCACATTCCAAAGACGTACGGGTTAGGAAGCTGTGGGCATGCTATGTTGGCGCTGGAAGCATGGTGACACTTGCAGGCTGCCCCCCAGAACACTCTATGCAAAAGATGCATTTCACTGTGTGTTTCAATGTACATGTGACTAATATAGAAATCTTATCTTGTCTTATCTTATGTGGATAGGAAAGGTTTAGAGGAATATGGGCCAAATAAAGGCCAATGAGATTAGCTTAGTTAGGCATCTTGGTTGGCATGGATGAGTTCCATGCTGTATATCTCTATGACCTATGGAGGATTTGGAATGAAAACTGAGGACTATGTGCAGCTTCCAAGCGCAAACTGGAGGCACAGCACCTCATTTTCTGTCATGGAACCTTGCAGCCTAATGGCATGAATATTGAATTCTCCCACTTTAGGTAACCACCCCCCCCCCCCAACCATCATGCCTCTTCTTCCCTTTCCTAGACTTTCTCTTCTCTCTCTTCTTACCTTTGACCCATCCCCCGGTGGATCTGCTCTCCCCTTCTCCCCCGCACCTGCCTATCACTATCTCTTACCTGCATCAACCTATCACCACCTTGTGCCCACCCCGCCTCCCCTCTTTTGTCCATCTATCACTGCTCTGCTTGGGCTTCCCCTTTTCCTATCTTGTTCTGAAGAAGGGTCCTGACTCAAAACATTGACCACCTGCTTTTGACCATGGATGCTGCCTGGCCTGCTGAGTTCCGACAGCGTCGTTGTGTTTTTTATCTAGATTGCAGCATCTGCAGTCCTTTGTTTCTTTAGGACTATTGTGTTTTGTATATGGAAATGATTGGGACATGAGGATGGGACACTCATTGTCAGTGGAAATTCTGGCCATTCAAATAGTGACCACTATAGCAGCAACATTCAGGAGGACATAAACAGCCTAATGAATTGTAGCAGATGTCATTTAACGTGGATAAGTTTAGAGTGATGCATTTGAGCAAAATGTCAGGATGCTGCATAACACAAATGGTACTTTATTTTCTGGGGTTATGGTGTGAGGTGGTCTCGGAGAGGATATGAAAAAACCTTTCAAGGTGGCTAATCAGTTAAGAAATTAAAAGGAGTTGGGATTGGTTTAATATTGTCATACATCCTGAGGTACAGTGAAAAGCTTGTCTTGCATACCGTTCATACCAATCAATTCATTACACAGTGCAGTGTATAAGGTTGTTAAGATAATTGGTTTTATAATCAGAGGTGCAGAATACAAAACCAAAGAAGCCAGACTAAAACTTTACAGATCATTGGTTCGAACTCAGCTGATGAACTGTGATCAGTTCTGAGCATCACACTTGTTGGGTGCAGCAGAGTTTACCAGGATGTTATCAGAATTGAGAGACTTCATTTGGAGGAATTGTGACTTTTCTCCTTAATGGTAGAGAGAAATCAACTGGAAGTAATCAAAATTGTAAGAAGTTTTGATAAAGGAAGCAGAGAGAAACTATTTTGTCTGACAAATGGGCCAGTGACCTGACATCATAAATTTAAAATAATTGGCAAACAAACTAGAGTGGAATTGTGGAGAAATGCCTTTGTACAGTGGGGTGTAAAAATCTGGAACATGGTACCCGAAACAAATTCCACCAGAAGTTTTACAAGCCAATTTGACATGTACTTAAATACGCAGTTATGAGAAAAGATCTGGGGCGTGAGCCTATGCATTGCAGAACATCATCACAGGCCTGCTTTGGTGTGGTAATATTTTACTTTATAGCTGTTGAGGCTAGATCAATGGAAGACTTCAAAACTGAGATTTATTGACTTCTGTGATACAAGATTATTGAAATTTTTAAACTCATCCAAAGTTCTGCTGTCCGTAGCCTAAGTCACACTGTTACATTCACACTTTACCAGGGACATGCTGAACAATATTGGTTTCTGACCGAGCAACACCACAATGTTAAAATTCTTGTTCCTGTTTTCAGTCCCTCCATGGCCTTGCCTCTCTCTTGCTCTGTATTTTCCTTTGGCCCTGCATTCCTCAGACAGTATCTGTTCTCTTCCAATTTTGACTTCTTTCAGATCTTTGATTTTAATCGCTTTACCAGCTGGGGCTAAACATTCTGCTTCAGTGATATTCTGGAATTCACTTCCTAATTCTCCATCTCCCCTTCTTCCTTTAAGACATTCCTTAAAATCCAGATCTTTGATCAAGATTTTGGTCATCTGCTTTAACGTGTCACTGGGTCGTAGAAATGTATGGCTTAGAAGGAGGACATTTGATGCATCATGTCCATGCTGGCCAGATATAGAGCTATTTATTTTACTCCCATAAACCAGTTCCCAGTCCATTACTGCCCAATGTGATAGTGTTAAATTTTGTTCAAGAGCCCTCTCTCAAGATGCCACACAATTTGTGTTATATGTGATACAGAATATTAACTGCTGGAGCAGATGCAAAAAGCCAAAGGGCCTACCCTTGATCATATATTCCTTTACTCCTTCACCATTTTCTTAATTCTTCAAGCTGATATAATAGGTAGTTATAAAGTAAATTTATTTTGCTTACCTCACAATCATTATATATGTTCTACTATGCCTGAATTCCTGTCCCAATGAAAACCAGATGGTGCTAAGTAACCGAATCCAAGTGGAAAGCTATATTTAACCTGTGGAGAGCTAGATTGTTATGTTTCATTAATAGTAGGTGGCATAACATAGAGATTCAGCAATAGCCAAGTCTAATACCTCACAAAATTGAGTTCATTAATTGCACTTAAATTATGGAAGAAATAGAAAAATAGGATTTGTATTGGGATATAACAGAAGACTTCGACAGAGTGACTGAGGGGTGATCTGACTGAAGTATTTAAAATATTAAAAGAATTAATAAGCCAGAAACTATTCACATGGGTCATAAATTCATATAGGCCCTACTGTCTCCACCTACCACTCCCTGTCTTATGGTATTTTCCCATGCAATCGCAGGAGATGTAACATCTGTACTTTCAATTCTTCCCTTCCCACCATCCTCTGGAAACCAAATGCAGAGTTTGGGTTTTTGCTTTCCAGGCAACCTATGCTTAGTCAACAGGAATGACCCTAAGCTCCCAAATGCCTGCAACTTTAATTTGCCACTCTATTCCTTCTCTGTTGGTGGCCTCCTGCACTGTGATAATGAGGCCAACACAAGTTCAAGGAACAACACCTTGTCTTCCATTTGGGCATGTTACAGCCTATAGAAACGAAAATTGAATCCTTCACCTTTAGGTAACTCACTTCTTCTTTCTGTTTGCGCATTTTTGCCTGCCATCCTTCCTTTTCTGTTTTTTATTGTTAGTCAGACTATGCAACATTAGAAACATATTACACAGAAAAAGCAGTTTAATCTTATTTTAACTGCTCTGTTGTTTCACCCTATCAGAGAAATTCCCTTTGTTCCACCCATTGCCCTACCCCACTTTCTCTGCTACGAAATCTAACGTATTTTGTTCTTTCTCAATTCTGATAAAGGGTCCTGGACCTATTAACAATTTCTCCTTCCTCAGATGTTCTTTGACCTGCCAAGTTTTTCCAGCATTTTCTGTTTTATTTCAGATTAGCAGCATCTGCAGTTTTTTGGATTACCACATCCCCGACTCTATTAGTATCCAAACTTTTGTAGATCTCAGCCATGAATACTCTTAACTATCCATTATTAATATAGAGAGTGCTGGAAATATTCAGCAGGTCAGGCAACATCTGTGAAAGGAGAGACAGAATTAATGTTTTGAGTCATTAGAAATGATGAAAGTCCATTGACATAAGATAAGAAAAGATAAGATATCTTTATTCATCACAGGTACATTGAAACACACAGTGAAATACATCTTTTGCATAGAGTGTTCTGGGGGCAGCCCGCAAGTGTCGCTACATTTCCGGCGCCAACATAGCATGCCCGCAACTTCCTAACCTGTACGCCTTTGGAATGTGGGAGGAAACCAGAGCACCCAGAGGAAACCCATGCAGACACGGGGAGAACGTACAAACTCCTTACAGACAATGGCCGGAATTGAACCTGGGTCTCTGGCGCTGTAATAACATTACTCTAACTGCTACACTACCGTGCCTTTAACCACTACACTAAAACTGTATCTCTACAGATGCTCAGTCTTTCCAAGATTTTCTGTTTCTATTTAAGATTTTTTTTTTGCATGCCTCAACTATTCTTTGCTCTTTGTAGGGGGAGGTTACCACATATTCATTTAGCTACGGATAGGATTAGCTGGGATTTGCCACTCATTGTGCAGGGGATGTGGGGAATTTTTATATGTATACAATGATGTTATTTAATCTTTAAACTTTCCCTCAGTACCTCCCATCTTCCTGATCATCTGTTCCTGCTGGGAGTGGGTGTGGGGATTAGCCAGTGTAGATGAGGTACGAAGTGGGAGTAGAAATCTCTTCCAAGACTTGCCAGATATATTAGTTACTTACTAGAAAGCTGTGATTGGCAAATTTGGGTATGATGGGATGTTAGTATGGAGAAATTTTCAAGTTCTTAGTTGTGTTTGCTTTGAATGTGTTATATATAGGAACATATTGATTTATTGAGTTTCAAAAATGAGTGAGTCAGATATTCTGTTTACATGAATGTGACTATTTCAATTTGCATCAAGCTGATGTGAATCGGATCCATGTGCTGCAAATCAGGTAGATTTATAATCACCTAGCTGAGTGACTGCTGGCTGGATCAGACAGCTCTCATTTCACAAGGAACATAAGCCTCAACCATATGATAACTGAAAACTAGAAGTTCACAGTTTTCCGAAGAAAGGTCATCACTCATATAAAACCTGCTGTTTTATGCATTTTCCAATAGAAACCAAATGTAAGCATTGTTAGTGTTCCAGCTGTTATCACACTTCTGGAGAACTGTCCTTAGGTTAGACTACGACAAACAGTGAGAATATGTTAAGGTGACTAAATTGGATAGCTGCTGCCAACGGGTGTATGGATCATAAGGAGCAATTAACTCATCTCTGTTGATTGAAGTCCTGGCGCCATGCCACCTTCATTTTGCTTGTTCATTGGAGTGATTTCTCTGTGCTATTAATCTTGTTACTACTTGGCTGTTCATCAACAGGAGGCTGAATATCACAATTTGCTAGCACTTATGAGAGCTAGCCTGAAATGTTTAGAATTAACCTGCATGTCTTAAAGAAGAGATGCACTGTGGATGAAACAGATACTGAGAGTCTTGGAGGGTGAGAAAGTGAGCTGAGAAATAATGAAGTGGTGCAACACAGGAAAGAGGGACTCCAATGTTTTTGGACACTTCACTGGAGGCCTTGGTGAAGGTGTAGACAAGAAAAGAGGTGGAAATGATCTGAAGCAGTGTAGGATACAGAGTCAGAGAGCAAGGGGATAGATAGTCATGGAAGTCTATGCAAGCGAATCTGAATATAGAACTGCAGGATCGACAATCTCACACAAGTAGGCAATATAAGAGAAGGCATCTTTACTTGCATTACATCCATACCATTGGCTTTAGACATGGCTCAATTCAACACCTTTCCATCAATACCACTATTACTCACAATTCTAATGGTCATATACTTCATCTCATCTCTGGAGGAGCAAGCTTCATGCCCAGGCATCGCAGCTTGTGGACCCTGCTAGTTATTTGACCATTACAGCCACATCATCCAGGCATATAGCATAAGATGGACAGACCTCCATCTCTCTTGCAGAAAGAGGTGGTACACAATTGGAGGTAGCAAGGTCAAGTCATAGAGAGAAAAGCATGCAGCATAACCTCATCTAAATGGTGCGGATGATGCTGACAATTGTTGGAATCCTCAGTGCTGAGACCCTGGCCAACCTTGGAGCTGAGGGTGAAGATGACACCCAATCCTTCTCCTATCCCACTTCCTACTCATCCCATAAATCTTTGCTTTTATTTACTTATCCTTCAGGATGTGTGATCAGCTGGCAAGGCCAGCATTTATTTCCCGTCCCTAACAGAGAGGGGAGTTGATTCCTTAAACTTCTGCAGTCCTTCTGGTGAAGGTGCTCCCATAGTGCTGCTGGGTAGGGAGTTCCAGGATTTGGACCAGGCAATGGTGAAAGGCAGGTGACATGTTTCCAAGTACGGATGATGTGTGACTTGGAGGGGAACTTACTGGTGGTAGTGTCCCTTGAGCTTGCTGTTATTTTCCTTCTTAGTGGTAAAGATTGTAAGCTTGGGCCATACTGCTAGAGTAGCCTAGAAGAGAAGCTGTAGTTTATTTTCTAGATGGTACACACTGCGGACATGTTGTGTTTCTAGCTATAGAGGGCTATAGCTATAGAGGGCGTGCAGCGTAGGTTTACGAGGTTAATTCTGGGGATGTCTGGACTGTCTTATGCTGAGAGGTTGGAGAGACTGGGATTGTACATGCTGGAATTGAGAAGATTGAGAGGGGATCTGATTGAAACATACAGGATTATTAAGGGATTGGACAAGATAGAGACAGGAAATATGTTCCAGATGTTGGGGAAGTCCAGGACCGGGGGGCATGATTTAAGAATAAGGGCTAGGCCATTTAGGACAGAGGTGAGGAAAAACTTCTTCTCCCAGAGGGTTGTGAATTTGTGGAATGCACTGCCTCAGAGGGCAGTGGAAGCCAATTCTCTGGGCACTTTCAAGAAGGAGCTAGATAGGTTTCTTATAGATAGGGGAATCAAGGGATATGGGGACAAGGCAGGAACAGGATATTGATTGTTGAGGATCAGCCATGATCTCAAAATGGCAGTGCAGACTCGAAGGGCCGAATGGTCTACTTCTGCTCCTATTGTCTATTGTCTATTGTCTATAGTACAAGTGCAATTAGGCGAGGATACACTTACTCCCTCCCCACAGCTCCCCTTACCACAACCCTGCTCCTGTTCATTTCTTTTATCAGCTACCAAAGCAGGGCTAAAAGTAACATAAAATTTCTTAATAGCATGGTCACATGATATAACACAAATCACATATAACAATGTCCGATTTAACCCATTTGTATGATTGAGTTGATTACTTCCCTTTTGGTGTACTGTACAGGCACACACCAGATTACTTTTACCTCTGTACACAAGGGACACACCCTGTCCAAGTAATGGAAGAACAGCAGAAGATGATGTAGAAACATTGACACTCGATCTCACACTCACAGACTCCAGCTCAGCCAGACACTGTATAGTTAGAGGACTGGATAAAGGCAGGTTCTGTGGGTGGTGAGATGCAGGGCCTGAGTGGCTTGAAGCTAGTACAAGTGATAAAAAGCACAGTGGGTACTTGTACATATGGCTTCTGCTACAGAGAACTTAGCTAAAGATTTTGATGGGATGGCCTCTTGCGATCTATTACCGTTTATCGCACCTCTGAGTTTTGTGTCATTTGCAAATTTTGAAATTTTATCCTGGACAGCATGTCCATTTCATTAACATGTACCAAAATAAACAAAGGTCCTAGCACTGACTGCTGGAGAATGTCTTTAGTCCATCGAACAGCTTTATCTCTTGGGTACCTTCCTCCTGTCTGAGATACAGCCACTTACTGTGGACTCTCTGTTTTCTGTTTCTAAAACTATTTCTTATCCTTGCTGCAATTTAATTCCACGGGCCTAAATATTGCTAATCAGCCTTTTATATGAGAGTATGTCAAATGCCTTCTAAGAAACTATCAACTGCATTCCCTTCGTCAACCTTTAGTGTTACCTCATCAAAAATGTTAGTCCAGCATAATTTACCTTGAATAAGTTATTGTTGGCTTTCCTTTATATTCAATTTGATCTGAAATGTATCCCTTGCATCATGTTTCACTCTGTCTTTAGGCAATATTTCATGGTTTATAATAGCTTGTTACATAAAAAAATTCTCTATTGCCTCTGGAGTTTTTGCCAATTATCTTAAAACTGTGTCCTCTGGTTATTGAGCCACCCTTGTAATGGAAACATTCTCCCCTTACTCCCTGTCAAATATCTTTACAATTTTGAAGACCCTCCACAAAATCTCCCTTAACCTTCCCTGAAGAAAATATTTCCAGCTTTTCCAATTTCTTTACAAACCCAGTTTATTCTATAATAGGATATATTGAGATCATCACAACATTGTAATTCATGCCTTTGTTTCCTGTAAATTTGTCTTTTCTGCTACCTTCCTCTTTAGGTTTGAGACCATCCAAAAACTCTGTTACCAATACCAATAACTCACACCTTCCTATGCTGACAGTCTTACATTGTCTCCCAATTTAGCAACATCTGAATTTTAAGATTATTATTCACATTTTCAAATGCCTCCCTTAATCAGTCTTTACCCATCATTGTAAACTCCTGAAACCTGTGAGATATTTGTGCTTCTCCAATGAATCTTGCTTCTCCCAAATGTCATTGAATCATCCTCAGCGACTAATGCCCTAATATCTAGAAATCCCTCCCTTGTCATCAACCAAATTTGGCTATCTGGACATTAAATTTTGTTTGATGTTGCTTCTGTGAAGTGCTTTTTGCTACATTACAGGAAGTAGGTAAATGTGAGTGGATGTCTTGTTATATTCATGGATTCTTTAAAAACTTCAGACCGCTTTGGGGAAGAGGTACACAGTAAATACCAGTAATGCACTACAAGTGATTGAACTACAGCAAAAGTAACAGATGTGGCAACATTAGGTGAACACTGCCGTTATTAGTATAAACTTTTTCCGGAAATGACAGCAATGTGACATATTTCAATATCCTTGATGTTAACCTTTACCATCTGCTCTGTGCGATTGTATTCCCTGTGGAGTCACTCTCATTTCCGAGATTGCATTAATGTTTTAATTAGTAAAATATGAGCATGTAAAGTCAGTAGGCTTCATGTCATAGAATGTAAGATGTGGGTTTCCTGGACATGCTTCAGTTAAAGACATCTGGTGGAAGGTGTTGACGGCAATGGGGTACGGGTCTTTCTTATCTCCAGGTTTTTCACCTCTTGTCCTGAGGACACTGAGTCTTACTGAGTTGTGGTTCCATATGTGCTGGCATCCCTCCAATATCCCACTAAAATTAATGCTCTTCAGCTTTAACTCCCAGCTAATTACTTGAGATGGTGAACTGTGGCAAATTGGATTTGGTCTAAATTGCCTCTAAATTTATAATATTTCTGTGCTGCTAAGTCACCTCAAAACTGATAAAATTAATGCCACCAAGTGAGGATAGGGTATAGCATCCTATTGCAGATGAGGTGACAGAGGGAGTGTTGGCTTATACTTCTGAGCTCAGTGGGAGACCCTATAGGAAGCACACTAGCACAGTGGTTATGTTAAACAGAAAATGCTGGAAATACTTAGCAGGTCAGGTTACATCTGTGGGAAGAGAAACAGAGTTAATGTTTCAGGTCAAAGGCCCTTCGTATGACCTGAAGTGTAAAAACTGTTTCTCTACTCACAGATGCAACCTGAACAGCTGAGTATTTTCAGCATGTTATGGTTTTATTTTTTCAACATTTGCAATTTTTTTGATTTTCACTTAGTGGTTATGTTACTTAATTAATGATTCAGGGACTTGAAGTGATGAGGCACAATCATAAATTCATATCCTATTATGTCAGCTGGGGTGTTTAAATTCAGTAACTAAATCTGGCATAAGAAACTCGCTTCAGCAATGGTGGCCAACCAAGGGACTGTTGCAAAATTCCTCCAGTTCAATATACCCTTTGAAGCAGGAAATCTGCTGACGTTACGAACTCGGGTTTAAATATGACTCCAGACCTTAGAGTCATAGAGTTAAGCAGCACAGAACCAGGGCCTTTAGCCCAACTTCCAATGCTGATCAAGGTGTCTACTTGAACTAGTCCCTTTTGCCTACATTGGGCCCATATCCCTATAAACCTTTCCTATCATGGCAGTTTAGCGGTTAGTGTAATGCTATGGAAAGGGTGCAGAAGAGGTCTACCAGGATGTCACCTGGATTAGAGGGTTTGAGCTATAAGGAGAAGCTGGACAAACTTGTATTGTTTTCTCTGGAGTGGCGGAGGGGAGACCTGATAGAAGTTCATAAAATTATACAAGGCATTGAAAGAGTAGACAGAATCTTTTTGCCTGGGTAGAAACGTTAAATACTAAAGTCAAAGTCAAAGTCGAGTTTATTGTCATATGCACAAGAAGATGTATATGCAGGTGCAATGAAAAACTTACTTGCAACAGCATCATATAAGACACATAGCATTATATAAGTAGCATTCACAAGAAAACTATAAATTAAACATAAATTATACACAATTTTTGCAAGAAAGAACACAATTAAAACAAAACAAAAACAAAGTCCATTTTAGTGCAAAGTGATCAAAGTGGTCATAGTGTTGCTAAACTGTAGTGATTAGGGCTGTGCCGGTTGGTTCAAGAACCAGATGGTTGAAGAGAAGTAGCTGTTCTTGAACCTGGTGGTGTGGGACTTCAGGCTTCTGTACCTCCTGCCCAATAGCAGCTACGAGAAGATGGTATGGCCCGGATGGAGGGGATCTTTGATGACGGATGTTGTCTTCTTGAGGCAGCGCCTCCAGTAGATACTATCAGTGGTGGGGAGGGATGTGCCCGTGATGAACTGGGCTGAGTCCACCACTCTCTGCAGCTTCTTGTGTTCCTGTGCATGCGAATTGCCGTACCAGACCATGATGCAACCAGTCAGGATATTTTCAACAGTACAATTGTAGAATTTATTACAGTGTTCGGTGACAAGCTGAACCTCCTTAACATCCTAAGATAGTAAAGACACTGGGGCACCTCCTTGTGGTTGCATCTATGTGCTCGGCCCAGGACAGGTCGTCTGATATGTTAATGCCCAGGAATTTAAAGCTGCTGACTCTCTCTACTGTCGATCCCCCAATGTAGGTATGCATTTAAAATGAGAGGGGGAAAGTTTAAAGGAGATATGCAGCAAAAGTTTTTTTTACACAGAGAGTGGTGGGTGCCTGGAACAGGGTGCTGGGGTAGTAGTGGAAGCAGATACGATAGTGGCGTTTAAGAGGCTGTTAGATAGACGCATGAATCTGCAGGGAATGGAGGGAAATGGATCTCATGCAGGCAGAAGAGATTCAGTTTAATTCAGCATTATGTTTGGCACAGGCATCAGGGACCGAAGGGCCTTTTCCTGTTCTCTGTTTTACAATGCTCACAGGTTGTGACTGAATTTTGAAATAATGAAAAGTAGCCGAAATCACTTTATTACTAATAAGCATCTTAGGCTGTCAATAACAACTGCTTCCTTTGTTTTCATAGTATATTGTAAAAATACATTCTGGATTAACTAAATGCCTTCATTTAAACATCCAGATTGAAGGAAGGGCTTATACTTTTTTCTCAAGCAATGGGTGGTTTCACAGCAGCTGACTGTACTTCAAAGCACTGAATCAACTTAACTTGGAGAAGATTAATGAAAGGAGGGAGTTTATGCAGACATCTTTCCCAACCTGCTTTCACCATGATGGACAAGGGTAGCAATATTCTAAGAATTCCATTAGCTCTACGTTTCCTTTTGAGTCATCTGCCACACGTTCTGGGCATGTGTCATCATTATTGGTGAATAAAAAGCCTAAAAGTAACATTAGAGGGCTCCACCGGGTGTGTAGTTATCCTAGAAGACCCAATACCGCTTCTTCTGAGCTAATAGGATTGGACAAAAATTGGTAGTGTTGCCAGCCTCACCTAACTCCCCAACACAAGTAAAAAATAAAGTTGTGCCTATAATGTTTTTGCAACCGCAAAATACAGAAAAAACAGATCTCTCACTCCTCTTACTCCACTCACTCATTCAGCCACTCACTCCACTCACTCATTCCACTCATATATTTGCTCACTCACTCATTCACCTTCTTATTTACCCTCTCTTTCCATTCACCCACTCACTTACTCATTCACTCCCACATTCACTTCATCATTTACTCACGCATTCACTCTCTCAATCACCCAACCACTCCACACACTCATAGACCCTCTCATTCACCCATTTATTCACTCCACTCACACACTCATTCACTCATTCCCTCATGCACTCATTCACTCACTTCCTTGTTCACTTCCTCATTCACTCACTCACCCACTCACTTCATTCACTCACTCTCAGAAAATTCAGAATGAATCAACTGATTATAGAGAACTATAAAATACCTCTGCCAAAAAAGGGAAACCTTCACACAGTTACATGTTCTTACAGATTATTACAAATTCTAATAGAATTCATTAGAAAAAAGATTTATTCCTTTGATCCTTGGGCCTCACATTGTCCACAACCAATATTTCTACATACATACAATTCATAGTAAACGTTATGAGCAATTGTGGTTTTTTTTCTCTCTAATTCAGCCCACTGAAAAGTTTGCCAACCCTGAGGTGAATTTGTGGGAGGTAGAGTGGAAGGAATTTGGACACAGTCATCCTTCACTTTCATGCTAACATGGGAATTAGGCCATGCTGTTCCCTAATCCTGTCCATCCATTCAATCAGATCATGACTTTTCTTTTTTATTCATTTTCCTGGCTTCCCCTTTTGAAATGATGCATAAGCAGCAATAGTCAGTTGTGGACTGTAATAGACAGTGTGAGTTGTTGTTTATCTTCTTGTCTGGTAAATCTTGGGTGGGTGTCACAAACCAGCAACAAAAGAAACACACTGAGCATGATTCAGTGTTAAAAACTATTTTATTAATCACTATTTATGATAATACGTAAAATAAAAGTAAAAATGTTAGTATGTTAGAATTCAAAAATGTTAAACCTCGAACGTTAACCCCAAAACTAAACTCTTCGTGTGTGTGTGTGTGACAAAGTCCAAAACTCCCAGTTCCGGAATGGTTCTTAAAGTTCAGTTCCGCAAGCCATAAGGTGAAACATGAGCAAGGGCTTCTTCAACAACCACCGTTGTCTGAAGATAAGATGTAGATGTAGAAAAACATAGAGAGAGTACATACGAAATCCAAATGTTCCACGATGGAACCCAAACGACACTTCAGTGTTTACTCGGTAGTGACTTCCTCACCCCGAAAAGCATCTGAACCGTGGTCGTCCACACACAAATACCTGTTTCCTTCTACGGGTCAGCAACAAAGTGAACTCCACCGGATTACTTCCAACTTCCATACATGGATTTCAGTGGCAAACACAGTTATTGTTTCTCATCCATCGATAGAGAAAACAAGCAGGCTGGTGTCTCTCTCCCTTCTCTCTCTCTTCTTCTTCTTCTTCTGACTTCTTCAACAATATCATTACGTCCTTTATCTTCTATTGACGTAAGCACGCCCCACACACACATACACACACACTCTCTATCTTAAAGGGACTTTCACTGAGTCCGTAACATGGGGGTGAAACATTGATTGGGAAAATAAGTCGGTGGGTCAGAATCTATGTATATTATGAAGAGTCAATGTGACTACGGTGTGAAAGTAGCTCCCTGACTTCGCCTTTCTCTTTTGAGGAAATATTTTTGCTGGTGTACACCAGGTAGCCAGAGGCAAACATTCTGACCCTCACTGCACAGCCACTTAAGATGACTAGATGCAAAAAACTGATTTGCAATATTCATTCCACAGTAGGTTATGGTTTCAGAGTGAAGACCCTGGTGTGCATATAATATAATTTTCAGAGTAGCCAATTTGGGCCACTCATGCAGAAGCAGGCCATCACTTGGCTCTCTCTTGTGCCCAATAACCCAAACCCCCCCCCCCCCCCCCACCATCATCAGAGTCATAGAGCATGGAAACAGGCTCTTTTGCCCACTAAGCATGTGCTGTCATTAAGCACCCATCTACTCTAATCCTACTTTTCCTCTTGCATCCCCATTAACGGCCATCCCCGCTACATATTTGGGGTGATTTACAATGGTCAATTAGCCTAGCAATCCTCATATCTTTGGGATGTTGGAGGAAATCAGAGTACCCAGAGGAAATCCATGTGGTCGTAGGGAGAATGTGCAAAGTCCACACAGATAATACTAGAGGTCAGGATTAGAGCTCCACAACTGTGTTGCTAGCATTCTTATTCTTGTATTAGTAACTCTTCACACTGCCTGTATGTTGGTCTTTCCATCTGCAACTTATCCTGAAAGAATGGTTAGATACTTGAGGTTCTGCTTTGAAGTTCCTCACACTCCTCCAGGCTCACAATACATGCCTGAAGCTATTCTGCTGACACGACCATACACCCTCCTCCCAACTAACGCATTTTATTTTCCCCTACACCCTTCTCCCCATGATCCCAGGGAGCTGACCTGAACCCCAAACCCTTCACCTAATCACCCTGCCAACCTTTTCACCAAACCTCTCTACCAAGTGATTGTCCCAATTCACCCCTCCTACCTAACCTCCCCTACCCACCTATTTACTAATTAGCCTCCAAACTTCCAATCCCCATCACCCCATTTATGGCTGGAAGTGCTCTTTATCGAGATTATGGTGAGCTACTTAGAAACAGAGACACAAGAGACTGCAGATGCTGGAATCTGGAGCAAAAAACAATCTACTGGAGGAACTCAGCGGATTGAGCAGCATCTGTGGGGGGAAAGGAATTGACAGGGGTTTGACTTGAAACATTGACAAGAGTTCCTCCAGCAGATTGTTTGTTGCTACTTAGAAATATGTTGGAATCCAAATCAGAGGTTAAAGTGACAGGTAACCAATAATGAAGGTAATTTGTAGGTTTTGCTTTAGCTTTAGAAGCTTGAGTTTTGGAGGAGGCAAAGAGAGAATTTGTATAAGAGGAGTTGAGACAGCAAGGGTTTTCCATTTTTTTCAGTGATCTTCTACCTATTTCATGAATTAACAAGCACAGAAACAGAACTTTTATTAGATATGAATTTGGGTATATAAATTTTGGACACATTCCATGCCCCTGAAGGAGAGGCCCAAATGCCACAATTTTTTCAAGCCAGCATGCCTGATAAAGCCTGCAGGAGCACTGTTAATGAAGGTTAGGCTGATTGGTGTCACAGCATCGTCTCAGCAAACCGGATTCTGAGGAGTACAGCGAGCACTTGAAAAGTTATAGGCATATGGTGCGTTGGCCTTCATTAGTCGGGGTACTGAGTTCAAGAGCTGCCAGGTAATGTTGCACCTCTATAAAACTCTGGTTAGATCACACCCGGAGTATTGTGTTCAGTTCTGGTTGCTTCATTATAGGAAGGGTGCGGAAGATTTAGAGGGGTTGCAGAGGAGATTTACCAGGATGCTATCTGGATTGCAGAGCATGTCTTATGAGGATAGGTTGAGTGAGCTAGGACTTTTCTCTTTGGAGTGAAGATGACTTGATAGAGGTGTACAAATGATAAGAGGCATAGATCGAGTGGACAATCAGAAACTTTTTCCCAGGGTGACAATGGCTCACACGAGGGAGCATAATTTTAAGGTGATTGGAGGAAGGTATAGGGATGTCAGAGGTAAGTTTTTTTTACACAGAGAGTGGTAGGTGCATGGAACGCACTGCTGGCAGAGGTGGTGGAGGCAGATACATTAGGGACATCTAAGAGACTCTTAGATAGCCACATGAGTGATAGAAAAATGGAGGGCTATGTGGGAAGTTAGATAGATCTTAGAGCAGGATAAAATGTTGGCACAACACCATGGGCCGAAGGTCCTGTACTGTGCTGTAATGTTTTATGTTCTATGTTCTAAAATGATTGGGGAGAAATTTAAAGGAGATCTAAGGGGTATGTTTTTCACACAGAGAATGATGAACAAGCTGCCAGAGGAGGTAATGGACGGTGATACAATTAAAACATTTAAAAGGCATTTGGACAGGTACTTAGGAAAGATGTAGAGATGTACAGGTCTAATGCAGGCAAATTAGATTAGCATGAATAAGTATCATGGTCAGCATCAACGAAGTTGCCCAAAAGGGCCCATTTCTGAGCTGTATAATTCTATGATTCTATGACTTAGCCAGATAGAGTGAATGGGCAAAATCATGGTAGATGCAGTATGACATGGATAAATGTTGGATTATCCATTTCAATGAGAAAAACAGAATTGCTGGCTATCATTTAAATGGTATTAAGTTGGGAAGTGTTGATGTACAAATAAACCTGGATATCCTTGTACACCAGTCGCTGAAAGCAAACATACAGAAAGCAGTTAAGAAAGCAAATGGTATGTTGGTCTTCATAGAAAGAGGATTTCAATACACAATTTTGCAAGGCCGTGGTGAGACCACACTTGGAGTATTACATTTAGTTCGATCTCCTTACTTAAGAAAGGAAATATTTGCCATCAAAGGAGTGCAGCAAAGGTTCACCAGAGAGGGATGGTGGACTTGCTGTACAAGAAGAAATGAAGTTGATTAGGTTTGTATTCACTGCAGCTTCAACGAATGAAAGGGGATCTAACTTAAACTTATAAAGTTCTGACAGGGCAAGACAGACTGGATGTGGGGAGGGTGTTTCCCCAGACTGAGTTGTCTGGAATGAAGTGTTACAGTTTCAGATAACTGACAAAAGATTTAGGACTGAAATGAAGAGAAATTTCTTCACTCAGAGTGGTGAACCAGTGGAATACATTACCACAGAGGGCTACAAAGGACAATTACTGTATGTTTTTTATAAAGGAGACAAATTTCTAGTTGCAAAATGCATGTGGAGATTGAGTGACTATGGCAATGAGGTCAATGATCGGCCATGATCATCTTGAATGTGGTGTTGGCTCAAAGGGCCAAAATGTCCAGTTCTTGCTCCTGGTTTCTATGTTGTCCTTGGCGTGTCCAGAGATGATCGCTCTCAGGACAACATAGTGCAAGTTCCCCTGCAACGCTCCAAATGGGAATGAAGTCATCTGCAGTCGCCTGATATGAAGACCAGATCAAGGGCACAAGAAGACAAGTGCCTGGAAATTTTCAAAGTAGAACATGATTCCTCAGAAAAGGTAGTTGTTGCATTTTGCTCCAAAATATATTGCTTTTCATTTGATAACGCTGAAAAAAAGTGCAGTTTTATTGAATTTCTGCAAACCATGCATTGTAACCATCTCAAGACTTAAATACTGCTCCCTGGGGAATCTCTTCCACACATAAACTCCTGATCTGTCGTCTGATAGGCAATCATTCTTTGGCCTTTAACCTTCATAGTCCATCATAATTTTTCTTGTTTCTTTGCAATCTCGGTGCCCCTTTGTACTTGCAACTGCTATTCTTTCAGAACTGATAGAGTCAAAGAGTCATAGAGTCATACAGCTTGGAAACAGCCCCTTTGGCCCAACTTGTCCATGCTGTGTTGCCCAGTGAGCTAGTCCCATGTGCCCGTGTTTGGCCCATAGCCCTCTAAACCAGTCCTATCCATGTACTTATCTAAATGGCTTGTAAATGTTGATAATGTGCCAGCCTCAACCACTATTCCTGGTAGCTCATTCCAAATGCGCACCACCCTTTGCATGAAGAAGCTGTCCCTGATGTCCCTTTTAAATCTCTCACCTCTGACATTAAACCTCTGTCCTCTTGTTTTTTAGCACCCTCTCCCTGAGAAGAAGACTATGAGCTTTCACCTTGCCTATGCCCCTCATGATCTTATACACCTCTATCAGGTTACCCTTCAATCTCCTACACTCCAGGGAATAAAGTCCTAATGACCTCACCAATGTCTTGTATAACTGCAATGTAACTTCCCAACTCCTATACTCAATGCCCTGACTGATGAAGGCCAGCGTGTCAAACACCTTCTTCCCCACACTATCTACCTGAGATGTCACTTTCAGCAAGCTATCCTAGGTCCCTCTGTTCCATAACACTCCCCAGGGTCCTACCATTCACTGTATAAGTCTTACCCTGGCTTGTTCTCCTCACATTTATCTGGATTGAAAACCATTTGCCAATCCTAAACCCACATACCCAGCTGATCAAGATCCCCCTGTAATTTTTCATAACCTACATTGTCTACAACAGCAGCTATTTTAGAATCATCCACAAATGTACTAACATGCCTTGTATATGTACATCCATATTGTTTATATAAATTACAAACAACAAAGGTCCCAGCACCGAGCCCTGTGGCACACCACTAAACACAGGCTTCCAGTCCGAGAAACAACCCTTAACCATCACCCTCTGCTTCCTACCACTGAGCCAATTATGAATCCAATCCACTGTCTCCCCCTGGATCCCATGCGATCTAACTTTCCAGACTAGCCTGCCATGAGGGACCTTGTCAAAGGCCTTGCTAAAGTCCATACAGACAACATCCATTGCCCTACCCTCTTCTACCCTCTTGGTTATCTACTCGAAGAACTCCAAGAGACTTGTCAGACACGACTTTCCATGCACAAAGCCACGCTGACAGTCCTGAATCATACCCTGTCTCTCCAAATGTTAGTAGATCCTATCCCTCAGAATCCCCTCCAGCGACTTACCCATCGCCAATGTCAGACTCACCAGCCTGTAGTCTCCTGGCTTGCTTTTGCTACCCTTTTAAACAATGATACCACATAAGCCACTCTCCGGTCCTCTGGAACCTCACCTGTGGCCAGAGATGAAGCAAAAATCCCTGCAAGGGCCTCTACAATTTCTTCTCTAGCTTCCCTTTATGTTTTACTGGGCTTAGAAAAGGTGCTAGTTGTTGCAGGCAAGTGGGAGATGCAACTTGCAGAGTCTTTCTACCTATCCCCCTCTTCAGGCAAGGCCCCAAAATGCCTCCATAGTAACTTGTACATTTGTTACTACTATGTAAATTAAGTGACCTCCCTTGGAGCCAGGATAGTTAGCTGGGGTCAAGAGTAGCAGTCACCTGCCTCCATTCCAACACACATCTGACACACATCTATTGGCAGAGCATGCCTAAGGACATTTTGGGCCATTATGCTTTTCTTCCCTTTTTTTTAAACACCACCTCTCCAGCATATTAGCAGTATTTCAAACTGAAGTGCAGTGGGTCACTTTCACAATGCAACAAACAACTCTATCATCCAGCACCTGGAAACTGACAAAGTCATTACACCAATGATTGCCTCCAGTGAACTGACAGAATTATTATACACATGGGTGCATTCATGTCCTGGGTTTAGCAGGAAGTAAAATGCAGTGCCAGAGAGGTGTGAGACTGAAACCGTTACAAATGTTAATCTTTACAGGTCACCAACAGGAAACAATTTGATGGGTGACCTCCAATATTTGCTTCCAGACCTGGTACTTTCCTTGTGAAAAACAAAATAAACTTCCTCTCCAACATCCCATTTGGTGCGCTCTGGTAATCCCATGCAATCTGATCTATTGGCACTTATTAAAAAGATATTATGCAAATATTAGTTAATTAAAATCATATGGTTAAGAATGGATTTCTCTTTGTATCAGTTTTCACATGATTGCCTATTTAGTCCTCTCAGGAAATACTGGATTATAGAACTGTTTTAAGAAGAGTCACCTTGAAAATTCTTTTTAAGGAATTATAAGTCATACTTCGATAGCAGAGACCTTTTATTGTTCTCCATAAGTGATCCAGATTATGTTGCATTAAATACTGAATTTGATATAACCCTGCTTCTGTTTCCCTCCAAGCAATATGTAATAAATAATATGCATACTTTTCAATCTATTGTGTAGTTTAAATTTCCCCTCACCTGTTGTAGCAGATATTTGTAATGATTTTCTCCAACTCAAGATCCTTTGAATCTGTATAGCTGCCTTTGCCAAAACAAATCTTTACTGCAATTAGATTATTTATACTATACCATAACCAAAAGTCCTGAGGGTGCAGCCTGAGTGATTTTTCTATATTGGAGGGCATGTTTGTGCAGTATAGAAAAAGGAAATTAATGTATCCATGACAAATTAATGTTTGGATAATAAGGCAGCTGGCTGAGATTAAATAATTTGTATTGTTTCTCTTTTTAGTCTGGCTTTCCTTAAAGGGAACTAATTTGCGTTTTTCTCCATTTACTGTTAACTTTTAAAAAATAACATGGAAGTTTCAGTGATGAAGTTAAAACGTTGACACAGTCTGGGACTGATAGCTATCATTGTGATGAGAATTAAAGCAATTATTAATAATAATTTACATTTCTATGACTCAGACAACAATTTGGGTCCGTGCATTAAAGAGATGTTGCAGAAGCAATAAATCATTTAACTGTGGTTAATTAGCCATTATGGTGAGTGATTATTGTAGTACACAGGATATGCAACCAGTTGTTAAAATGCCTTTCTTGTTCTGCAAACATGCAAAATAAACCACGAGAGACATAGGGTCATATAGCATAGAAATACGCCCTTCAGCCCACCATATTTATGCTAACCATCATACATCTGTCTAAATTAATCCTATTTACCAGCACATGGTCCATTTCCTTGTATGACTTGGCAATTCAAGTGCTTGTCCAGATGCTTTTTATATGTTTTGAGATTACCTGCCTGTACCACCCTCACATAGCATATTCAAGATTGCAACCACCCTCTGGTGAAAAAAAATTTCCTTGGAACTCCTCTAAACCTCTTACTTCTCACCTTAAACCTATGCCCTTTGGCTTTAGATATCTCTGTTATGGGGAAAAGTTTCTCACAACCACCCAAACTATGCCCCTCATAATTGTATATACCTTTATCAGGTTCCTGCTCAGCCTCCTCCACTCCAAGAAAACAATCATAGTCTACTCAGTCTCCTCATAACTAAAACATTCCATCCCAGGCAACATCCTAATAAACCTCCTCTGCATCCTCTCCAGTGCAATTGCATCCTTCCTTTAGTATGGCAACCAGAACTGCACCCAATACTCCACAGTGCCATCACAGGGTACATGTTTTCCAATGTTTAGAAACATAACGTCTGTAAAACTAGAAGCAGGATGAAATCAATTATGGCACGGTTCAAATGTACATCTATCAATATTATGGTATCACATGAATAGCCTTTTTTAAAATTTAGGAAATATCACCCACTTATCATTAACAGTTTAAAGTGTTGAGAAAATGCAATTATGTGGTGGAATGCAGCACCTTAAGAAACTATAGTTAAAGTTAAAGAGAAAGTAAATACATTTTTGAAAGGTCAAGGAATTGAGGGCCATGGAGAACTGCCACAAAGAGATCAGCCATGATATATTGAATAGTGGGGCAGGCTTGAGGGACTGAATATTCTACTCCTGCTTTTATATTTTTATGTCCTTATGTTCTTAAGTACACATGGCTGATGAAAATTATAAGCACCTATATACTGTGCTAAAGTCTAAATGACTTCTTCACTTGCAGAAAATCTATGTAATAACCTTGTTCGATAATGGATATTAAATGAAGAACAGATACTTAGCAACGAAAGCAGCCACTGATCTTCAGTGCAAAAGCAAGATACCATCACTGCTGGAAATAAGAAGTAAAAACAGAAAAGACTGTAAATATTCAGCAAGTAAGGCAGCATCTGTACAGAAAGAAAAACAGTTAACGTTTCGAGTGAAGGACTTATAACAAGGAGGCCCATTGGCTGGTAAAAAATAATGGGCAAACCAAAATTTGTCATATTATATTTTCAGAATGTAAAGCTGATGGCCCAGATTGTCCTTGATCCAGCTTTATTCCTGGAGTTCACCTTCTGCATTGTTCCTGCAATCATACTTATGTTTTGTAGCCACATGGTCCCAATGGATTTCAGGCCTGGTCACCATAGTCATTTTACTAGGCAGAGTGAGCTATGAGTGGTAAGTGAGCATCAGGTAGTGCAAAGTAAGGCCCCACACATGAACTGTCCTTCCGGACATCTGAGAGCAAGCCTTTTCCACTGTCTCTAAATGACTCTGCTGATCTGAGACCTTCAGAAAAAATGGAGGACATGTAAATAATTAAGAATAGAAATCATTGAAAGAAATTTAAAACTTAATAAATCGATTCAAAACACATTCAATTTATGTAAGTTAATTGAGAACAATAATATTAATTAAAATAAAGAAAAACATAAACACTAATTTTCATTTGGAGACACAAGAGACTGCAGATTCTGGAATTTGGAGCAAGACAAGAGGTGCTGGAGGAACTCAGCAGGTCATGCAGCAGCTATGGAGGGAAATGGACAGCTGACATTTTGGGTTGAAACCCTATCTGGTCAAGATGAAGGGTCTTGACCCAAAAGGTTGACTGTCCATTTCCCTCTATGGATGCTGCCTGATCTGCTGAGTTCCTCCAGCACCTCTTGTCTTGCTCCTTATTTTCATTGCAGTGAAGGGCGGTGACCTCATTCAAAGAATGATAAATACATCAGACACGGCTGGTGCAAATTCAAGGAGCGAAGTATGAAGTGTATTTGACCGTTCAGCTTACTAAGAATACGAATGATTCTGAACTTAGTGGTGAGTCCAGTGGTGAAGCAGGTCATGTGTGTCAGCATCTAACTCCAGCATGTTCGGTACACTTGTGCTGTAGTGCATGGGTGAGAAAGAAAGGAACATGCCCACATGCACTCTGCAGCTTGCTGGTATTCCTCAACGGAACTACCATCCGGCAATCAGCGCATCCAGCCCATTAAATCCATAAAGGGCCTATTGCACATGTACTTATGGCTTCATCTTCATTTAGTTTGCTTGGGACTGAACATAAGAGTCATTCATAAATATTTATAAGAACTGTTTCAGAATGGTATGTTTTGAATTGTTTTTTTCTTATTGAAATTTTTCATTTTAGGTTTACTGAAGAATGGCATATTCCATGCTTTAATGTCAGAAAAGACATGCCTGCTGGTGGAGAATCAGGACAAGGAAGCTGTGTTAGAAAGAACATTAATCTCGGCCTCAGTCTTATTCAATGTCCAATACAATATTTCACAGAAGATGCAATGTTGCTGGGGCCATTACACTAGGTTGGTGCTATCCTTTCATGCATAAATGGACTTAAGCAAGTAAAATCTGCCTTGCAACGGTGACTTGTGTTGGCTTCCACCAGCTCTCTGGGCAGCAGAACCGATGAGGTCTCCAGTCTTCTGGCTGAGTATCACCTGCTCAGGCTGCACAAATCAGGTCTGAACTCCATTTCTGGATCCAGTACACATGGCTGAACAATGTCTCATTGCACTGCCATCTTGACACCATGCAATTAGTGTGAATGTGATGCCTGAGTACTGGACTAGTAGCTAGAGTTCTGGACCTTTGATACCAAAATGTGTATTTGAATTCCACCATAGAAGCTGGTGAATTTGAATTCAAATAATTAATAAAGTCTGGAATTAAATAAAAGCTAATCATAAAATCACCATGTTGTAAAAATTTATCTTGTTCATTACCGTCCTTGAAGGAGCATGCTATCCTTACCTGGTATGGTCGAGATGACCCATCATTGTGGTTGACCATTTACTGTCTCCTCAGTTTAGGAACAATTAGGAATGGACAATCAGTGCTGGCATTGCTGGTAATATTTATATCCTGTGAACAAAACAAAAATCAAGGAACACAGCACAGGAGAGCATCTGGCTAGATACTCATCTAGATATTTGTCCAAGTCTAGTGCCTTGAGGGAGTGGTGGGGGGCAGAGAATGGGGTGGTGTGGTGGAATTTGCTATTTCCTTTTCTCCCCCAGTGGCATAAAAGGAGGAAGCTGCCTGGATGGACTGATGTTATTCTTGTTAATGAAAAACTCATTGTTTCAAGAAGTTAGATATTTACTTAAACACTTCAAAGCTTTCTAAAGTTACAATATTTACATCAGCTTATTTAGGTTGGCCAAAGTTCCACATGATTGTCATTGTTCTCTGAAAATTCTTTCTTTATATATTGTCATTCAAGAGAGGTTAACAATGAAATAAAACTATTGGAAGTTAAAATAGACTTCTCAGGATTTACTTAAACTAGCGTCACACTTCTGTGAAGCAAATAAGTCATGATAACCACTCATATAATTAAAAAAAAACTTTTACCTTAAATAAAGTGGTGATTATCGCTTTGGTTTCCAATCCTGAATAGCTCGATTGGGTAATGCAATGTGCTTCATTCATAGCAATGCTTTCTTGAATCTGGCCCTTGCAATGCAACTAACATCACTCCTCTGTATACAGCAGCAGTGTAATGAGTTCTACAGCCCTCCAGAACCATTTACCTGCTAGATTCAAGACACGGCTACACCTTTACTAATCCTGCACAGATAAACCCAGCAAAAGGTTTATTTTCTTTTCCAACAGCACCTGATTCATGTCTGTTTGAATGTTTGTGCCTAAACATTGGTTCATGTTTTGAAGAAGGGCCCCCACACCCAACACAATTCTAGGTTACTTATGTTTGTAATCAACGAGGGGGTCCAGCTTTATGATTGGAATCACATTGGCTGAGTAGGAATGTAAATGAGCTTGGAGATTTGGCTATACTTTTTTTAATGAGTTCTCAGTTGTGTCCAAAATTTTATAATCTTTTTAATTCATCATTCTTAAAAAAATGCAAATTCTCATACTGTGGTAGTAAGATTTGAACTCACATTTCTGGGTTATTCATTTAGTTTCATAACCTTTCAGTACCATGTCCACTTCAATAAAGTAACATGAATTGGTTCTCATGAAGTAAGATGAGCCAACTTCATTTAGCCTGGAATGGTGAATATGCCAGCACCAGATTTATAACACTGCCTTTGTCCTATCTTTTCATTCAAAATTTCCAGTTGCTCTGTCCCAATCTCTTAATTTCCTTTCCACACATCACCATGTCAGCAATTTTGTTTCTACCTTTAAAAACATTTGCAAAACCCGTTATTTTAATGGAGTTTTCAGTCACTTTGCTGTAATTACTCTGCTGATATTTCCAAATTCTTATGCTTAATGGAAACATCAAAATGTTAATAAATAAAAGCTGGAGTAGTGGACACTTTTTAATCTTTACCATATGGAGTTTGAGTTGAATGAACAACCTAATTCTGTTTGCATATTTTTTCCATATGCAGGCATACTTGAGAGATCAGGATGCAAAGAAGTTGAAATGTACTCGGAAGGGGAAGGCAGTAATTATGGGTACAGTGATAACAACTTGGATTTACGCAACATCTTTATTATAATGTACATTTAATGAGGTTCACAAGAGCATCCTCAGACAAAACTGAATACCAGCCAACATGAGATATTAGGGTGGATGTTTGGTCAGAGAGCTGGATTTTAAGAATCAGCAATGATCTTGAGGAATATCAGAGAAGACTTGAAAGGTCCCTATTCTTATCTTCTTGTGCTTTTACCTTAAAAGAGGAAAGAACAGAAGAATACATGTGGAGTATCAGGAGGCAATTCCAGAGTTTAAGACTTTGGCAGCTGAAGGCACAACCCCTAACGATGGTGTGACTAAAATCAAGGACACTCAAGAGACCAAAATTGGAAGAGTATTTATATCTTGGAGGGTTGTACAGCTGGAGTAGATTATGGAAACACGGAGAGCAAGGCAGGAAAGGTTTTGAAAACAAGAAAGTTAATTTTAAAATTGAG